>NW_016813672.1:545177-548030 GCF_001698545.2 Rhinopithecus bieti
TATATATATATATAATAGAACACTAGTCAGCCCTAAAATGAGTGGAAATTTGTCATTTGTGGCAACATGAATGGAACTGGAGGTCATTATGGTAAGTGAAATAAGCGAGCACAGAAAGACAGATACCTCATGATCTCATTCATAAATAGAATCCTAAAAAGTTGAAAATAGAACAATGGTTAGTAGAAAGTAGAAAACAGGACAGTGGTTACCAGAGCCTGGGGAAGATCTTGTGGAGGAGACGGGAAGAAGCTGGTCCATAGGTAAAGTTACAATTAGAAAGGACGAATAAGTTCTGGTGCTATTTTGCACAGTCAGGTGACTATAGTTAACAATAAGATACGGTATATCTCAAGATAGCTGCAAGAGAGGATTTTGAATATTCCTCACACAAAGAAATGATAAACATTTGAGGTGATGGATATGCTAATTACTCTGATTTGATCACTATGTAATATATACATGTATCAAAACATCATATGGTACTCTATAAATAAATACATTGATTACATGTCAATTTAAAGTAATTTTGGAGAGAAAAAGTCATGTATGTTAAGTTGCTACCTTTTCAGGAGTCCTAAGTTTCTACAAAACGAAAGTTAATAAGTTTTAAATCAAATTGGAATAGAAAGAGGGCACCATCTTCCTGGGTTCAGAAGAAAGAAGGGCAAAGAGAATTTCAGAGATAAGGAGTGAATGCTGGCGCTTGTCTTTTTCAAAAATTTTAATAAAATGCCTGTGAACTTCAGAATTAAAAAAAATTCTGCATCTGGTAATAAAATATTGAGTAAAAGATTGAAAATCAGTAAAATTATAAACATTTGACAATACTATATATGAGATTACAAATGTAAAATTATAAAATAGTTTTGAAAAAGATGATATAACATTAAAACAAGACAAAATGATATATCAGAAATTTCAATGAAAGTTATAAAAGTAAACTTCTGTGTTGACTAATTAAGTATGAGACTGATAAGTATTGATCATGTCATCTATAAGGGGAAGAGTAATTTCTGTTTCCGAAAGATGTAGCATGACTCATTTTTGGCAAAGAAGGATAACAACATAGACTACGTAGGGTAGGCCTCTTCACAACTGGTAGGATTGAAACGTGATTTCAGTTAATTTTTGGCAAATTTTTTTAGTAGTCTTTTTTCTTGCTTAAAATATTTATGATACATGCACTGCTGCAGAATGGAATTGTAGCGTGTGCTTCTCAATTTACATAGAGGACTTCACATAATCTTGGAAGTTCTGTGTTGTTTTCGAAAGGGTTTGCTTGTGTTTGGGGAAATTTGAGGGCACATGACCTCCTTCGAAGCTGCTCTCCTGATACAATAATCATGTCCTGTACTGCTCAGTGCCACCCACTGAGGCAGACCCTGTGACCCTGTGGTTAGGATTCACCAACTGACAACTCTCCTAGTTTTGTGTGCACCAGAGTCACTAGGAATTCTAATTTTTAACAAAACTTTCAAGTGATTCTATGACATACCAAATGTATATTACTTTAGAATTTGATCACTTTTTACACTCAGATCTTAAAAAATTTAATTACACTTAAAATAGTAAAATTAGGATTTTAAGTGTTACTGAATGTGTTTTACTACTACTAGCTGATGCTAGTATTAATCACTAAGTCCCTGGTTTTGCAGAGAGTGCTTTACTTATATTAACTTATTTACTCCTCACAACATTCCTGATGCAGGTACCATGATTATCTCCATTTGAACATTGAGGCACAGAGATGTTAAATAGTCCACCCAGCTAGTAAATGACTGAGCCAGAGTTGGAACATGGACAGTCAGCCTCGAAGATCACACTCTTAGCCACTCTGCTCTCCTGCCTTTCCACTAAGAGTTAACTTGGTAAGAAACTGTGAATGTTGACTTATTTTGACAACAATTTGACACTGCACTTTAAAAATACATATTCCCTTAATCCAGTATCATTAAGGTTTCATATGCTTTCTCTTATCACACTTAACACTCCTCAGAGTAAAACTCATACTTCATATGTGTTCTCCAGTGCCTACAGTTAAGCTCTCCTATGAATTATTATAACGTGGCTTAATAAAATTAGGGTAAGCAAAAATAGCTACCTGTTTCCAAGTATTTAGCATACGCTAAGTACTATGGGAAGTATTTTTCCAGCATTTTGTCATTGAAACCTTTCTCCTGTAGTGGCTGTTCTTTCATGAGTGCATACTATGTAGTTCACAATAGTCTCAACCTTCATGGTGCATCAGAATCACCTATGAGTGGTCCTCACATACAAATACCAGGTGCTAGTCCCAGTGATTCTAATTGAATTTGTCTGAACTGAACTGCAGCGGCATGAGGATAGTTTTAGACCCTCCCTACTGTTATGCCCAGACCGTTTATTCCCCGAAGAAGACCACCAGAGTCCAGAGTCAAAGCCAAGCGGCAAGGATCTTTACTGTAAGTTCGAACTTGGTCCCTCCGTTCCACAACATACAAGAGGGCCCTGAACAATGCGTGCGCTTGCTTTTTATAGCCCGATGTAAATAGGACTTGTAAGGTTACAGAGGAACAAGGGAATTCTTTAGGTTACAACATTACAATTGGTTAACATACTAAGTTATACATTTAGCGGTGATCTATTGGTTCCCATGCTTTCAGTAAAACTATAAACAGCTGTGTCGTTATCAGGGATTTTTCCAGGTGGTGTTTTTCTAAAGTTGAGATATACGGTGGGAGGTGTTTGTACTGGGCTCCGGAAGTTGAGAGATATGACAGATATATGTTGTTTGTACTGGGCCCAGGAAATTGAGAGATATATGTTGTTTGTACTGGGCCCAGGACTGAGGAATGTGCCTGATTTCTTTCA
>NW_016813672.1:548099-572389 GCF_001698545.2 Rhinopithecus bieti
TATCAGGGATTTTCCAGGTGGTGTTTTCTAAAGTTGAGATATACGGTGGGAGGTGTTTGTACTGGGCTCCGGAAGTTGAGAGATATGACAGATATATGTTGTTTGTACTGGGCCCAGGAAATTGAGAGATATATGTTGTTTGTACTGGGCCCAGGACTGAGGAATGTGCCTGATTTCTTTCACTACTTGCCTTCATCTGTTTTGTTCTTCTATAACAGAATATATGAGGCTGCATAGTTTATAAAGAACGGACATTTATTTCTTACAATACTAGAGACTGGGAAGTCCACGGTGAAGGGGCTCAAATTTGGTGAGGGCCTTCTTGTTGCGTCATCCCATGGTGGAAGGCAGAAGGACAAGAGAGCATGTGTGTCAGAGACAGCAGGGTAGGGGGCTGAAATTAACCCATTCCCAAGATAATGGTATTAATTCATTCACGAGGACGGAGCCCACATGACTTAACCACCTTGGAAAGGTCCAACCTCTTAACACTGTTGCACTTGGGACTGAGTTTCAACACATAAACTTTGGGGACATGTTCAAATCATAGCACTACTGAATTCCAATGTGCAGTCAGAGTTGAAAACCACTCTGAGCTAAATGCTTTACATATGCGTTTTATTTAAACCTTAGGAAAACCTAGTGAGGTTGGTATTCTTTTCCTCATTTTATTTATGAGGAAATTGGTTCAGAGAGGTTAAATAACTTGGCCAGATTACTAAAGGGCCAAGCCAGGGATTCGAACTTGTGTCTTGCCAACTCAAAAGTTTGTTGCCATAACCATCACACTATTCTACTCAGGAGCCATCCCATTTGTGAAATTCAGTTAAGGGCCTGGCCTGGCTGCATTTCTAGCCTTCCACTGCCACTCACCTACTACTATACCCTCCCCCTCCCACGGCAGCCTCTCACTCTCCAGTGGCCTGACTTAAAAGCTTATGCCATTTCACATTATTCCAGCTTTATTGGCTCAACAGCAAAGTTAGGACATCTTTCCAGATGGCAGCCAAGCTTCAGTCTAGAGCAAAGCAAAACCAACCACAGGGGAAGGCCACACTATAGCTACTTAAGTACATTCTTTTGATGTGAATAGTGTGCCTCATGCTCAGAGTAAATTAGTTTAGTCAGGCTGAGTCAGAGACCTAGGGGGAGATGCTTGGATTCAGGCAGCTGGCCAGAATGCAGCTGCCCTAAAGTATTTCCATAAACTATCACACTGCTAATATTGCACCCAGAGGCCTTTTTGGAGTTCAGCTTTGTGTTTTACAATTTCACTCTAAAAAGTAGTTTATGCAGCGGGAACTAAAAAAATCACTTTACATTTGACTTTCCTTTTGGTCACATGGACTTCACCCAAGACACCCCTTCTGAGAGTTGGCAAGAGATGAGGAGGTTCCCAGCCTTGGTCCTGGCTTAATAATCACTCTTGACTTTTGCAGTATCCTCTTTAAAGTCTTTCCACATACATGGCCTCATGAGCTCATAGGTTACCAGAAAAGGAGGCATTTCTATGTTGTATATTTAAAGTGAATCTTATAAACCTCCTAAAAATAGAAAGGAAGGAAGGGGGGGAGGGGAGAGAGAGAGAGAGAGAGAGAGAGAGAGAGAGAGAGAGAGAGAGAGAGAGAGAGAAAGGGAGGAAGAAAAAGAAGAAAGAAAATAATCTACTAACTCTCACTGACATTACAAAATAAAGACTGACTATGAACATTCTCCCCATTGTTGTTTCTCTGACTCTCCTCCTCTTGTGGTTCCCTTTGTATGCTCCACTGCAGCTGTCCAGGGTGAGCACTGTGCCTGTCAGATGCTGCCACTTTCAGGGCAACTCCGCTGATCTTTGTGTGGACTTTATCGCTCTTTCCTGCTCTGGGGAAATGCTCTTACCCTCAAACGGAATTGTTTTCCTTCTGCTCTTTGTCTTCTCCTTCCCATCACTTCCCATCCCATTCTTCCTCCATAGAGCCCTGAGTTGTTCTACCCTGCCTACTGACCTCAACAGGAGCAGTCAGCATCCCAATGTCTTCTACATGAATATCTTTCCCATCCTATGTGGCTTCCCTTTACTTTTTTTTTTTTTTTATACTTTAAGTTCTAGGGTACATGTGCACAATGTGCAGGTTTGTTACATACGTACACATGTGCCATGTTGGTGTGCTGTACCCATTAACTTGTCATTTACATTAGGTATATCTCCTAATGCTATCCCTCCCCTCTCCCCCCTCCCCACAACAGGCCCCGGTGTGTGATGTTCCCCTTCCTGTGTTTAAGTGATCTCATTGTTCAATTCCCACCTATGAGTGAGAACATGCGGTGTTTGGTTTTCTGTTCTTGCAATTGTTTGCTGAGAATGATGGTTTCCAGCTGTATCCATCTCCCCATGACCTGAAATCTTCCTACCCTGTCCCCCGCCTCCACCCCATTTTGTCTTCTTTTCCAAATTTCCCATTTATATTATATTGCAAATATTTATTGAGCGGCCAGCCTGCTGGGCACTGCAAGGAGACGACAGAGTTGTAAATCTCTGCCCTGGAGCAGCTCCAGTCTGGCTTCTCTGAATGAATCCAAACAGATGTAGCTAGATCTAAACCTTCCTCTGTTTTACTATGAAACCTTGCAGTGGCCCCAGTTGTTCTTACCTGCAGTCTCTCTTACTGACATCAATCAATCAGCGTTTGCACCATAGCAGTTACAAAGCAAACAAAAGGCACCTAAAGCTATTAACTGGTACTTCCCAGAAAGCCTCATTACCATCCTGTGGAATTAATATCCAGAGTAGCAGATTAGCCTTCTTGCAGAAGAAAAATGCAACAAATTATTTCTAAGCTGAGTTTAAGAAGATCAAGCTTTAAATGGGCCCGAGAATTCCCCTTGTGTCAGTGTCTTTGTGATTTTGTTCAGTTTGATGTGGCTCCAGCCCTCCCTTCAGAAGGAAATACTAACCCCTATAGTCCACTTGACTCTGGAAAGAATCCTAGATTTTCATCTTTTTTTGTTCTTCCCTAAGGGCTAAATGTTGTCAATATCGGCAGGCAGTTAGTTCCTCCCTTTTACCTTTCCTGGTTGAAACAGAACATGTCACAAATTAATAAAAGAATATTTTGGGGGTACCACGTGTCAGAACATTCTAAGTACATTTTTCATTTATACCTCTTAACAATCATTTACAGGTTCTAGGACCATGTCCATTTGGCAGACTCGGAAACTGAGGCCCAAAGGGTTTATATAAATTATAGAAGCATGCTGTGGAGCCAGGATTTGACACATGTAATAAAACTCTTGATACCTAAAACTTTAACCACCCTTTATACAGTCTCCCAAAATGACACCAGCTCCATCCAGGATCCTGATCTGGGGTGGGGAGCACCTGAAGCTTTTGCCAGGCAAACTCAGGGTGGCTGCACCTTTAGGAGAAATTACCTCTCAGCGTCCTTCAATATGCTAGAGCTCCTCTAGTTGGAGACAAAGTCCATGAATCTTCTGCCACACAATATTTATAAGAATGTTTAATAATTACAATTGAAAATGAAGCTTCTGTCATATGCATGGCCAAAAAATGCACAAGTCTTTAAGCTTCTTGAAAGGAATTTTTGTTGTGTTATCTTTAATTTCCATGAGTACATAGTGGGTATATACATGTATGGGGTACATAAGGTGTTTCAATAGAGGCATGCAATGTGAAACAAACACATTACGAAGAATGGGTTATCCATCTCATCAAGAATTTATCCACTGAGTTGCAAACACTCTTTAGGTTATTTTAAATGACACTATTTAAGTTATCTTAAAATCCAATGACACTATTGAAGTTATTTTAAAATGTACAGTTACTATTGACTATAGTCACCCTATGAATTTTAAAGTGATTAGTTCACCATCATTTTGTACCTTACCTTCAACTTCTAACCATGGCTATGCCCATTTGGACAATCAATTAGGAAGAAAAAAGAAAAAGGAGGAAAGGAAGGTAAGGTAAGAGGAGGGGAGGGGAGGGGAGGGGAAGGAAAGAGACCAGGAACTTGTCTGAGTGCAATGCCATCTTGCAGGTGAAAACATTTTTCAGAGATTCACAGTCCCTGTTTTTCTTCCTCGGAGGCCTGCTGACCAATAACAACTGATTCTGGAACTACCTGATGACTTTCCTGGGCCTTCTGCACTTGAAAGCAGGCACTGCTTATTGAGGATGGTTTATGGACTTTGCTTTATATACTTACGATTCTGTTTTGCTCAGTGCTGGGTCTCAAAAAGTCTAGAAACCCATGTTCCCACCTCCTTGAGACATTAAACACAAGTAAGAGAATCCTAGGTGTTTTAGAAAAATACAAAAAATTCTAGTGGATTGCTGGAATAAAACTGTCAAAGTACCTTCATTGTGCCTCCATTCTCCTTTTAAGCCTGCTGAGTAGTGGTTGTCTTTCCCCTGTACTTCAGATGGAAACCTGTGCCATCCAATGATGGTATCACTTATTTAAGTAAAGTCATTATCACACTTTAATCACAGAACATACCTTTAATTCAGAAATAAAGTCTTCATTCCAAGAGTTAGAAATAAACTTTCCATGCCACAAAAGAAATAGCACTTGAGCATAAATTTTCTCAGCAAGGCAATTTATTTGTATAGAAAGGTGCGTCTCACGGATGGAGCAATGGCGAGAGCACACCTGAACAAGGGAGGGTAAGGGGTGCTTATCCCTGACACAGGTAGCCCCTACTGCTGTGTCGTTCCCCTATTCACTAGGGTTGGACCACACAGTCTAAGCTAATTCCGACTGGCAATTTTAAAGAGAGCAGGGGTACGAGTCAGAGTGGTGGGGTGAATAGTTTGGCAGGAAGGACAGTTACAGAACAGGTGACTTGGGATGACTCAGGTCATGGCAGGTGACCAGGGGTGACTCAGGACAGAGCAGGTGATAGAGGCTAGGAGGGGGTTGTTTACTGAGACTAGGGGCAAAGAGACAAAGAGAACAGAGGAAGTTAAACTCTAAAATGAAGAACAAAGAACAGAGAATCTGAACATACTGATACATTAGTTCTTTGGAGAGGATCTCAGAACTCATTGTACTTAACAATTTACAGGCTAAAACCTTTGAAGAGGAATTTATTATATCCTATACAAGACAAGCAATACTTCAACCTTCTTTCAAAAGGAAGACTGCTTCAGCCCACAACAGCCACAGACAAATGTCCGCCTTCAAATGCAAGGTGGACTCCTTCTCTCTTCCTCATTTCTAGCCATGACTGTCCAAGTTCAAGGGTAGATTCCAAGAGTCTTAGCTGTTGGGGCTTTCTGATCATGATTCCTTTGATCTGGCCAGGGTCTCTCCTTCAGCTGGTTATTCTTCTATCCACTCAGCAACACCTTGGGAAGAAAACCCATTCCTCTTACTTCTGAGATCCCCTTGCCTTGGCAGCCACACTGCATAAGAAATGCCCTTTTGAGATGGAGTTTTGCTCTTGTTGCCCAAGCTGGAGTGCAATGGCACTATCTCAGCTCACTGCAACCTTCGCCTCCTGGGTTCAAGCAATTCTTTTGCCTCAGCCTCCAGAGTAGCTGGGATTACAGGTGCCTGCCACCACACCCAGCTAAGTTTTGTATTTTTAATAGAGACGGGGGTCTCTCCATGTTGGTCAGGCTGGTCTTGAACTCCCGACTTTAGGTGATCCTCCAACCTCAGCCTCCCAAAGTGCAAGAAGTGCCTTTTAAACAGACCCTGAACTAAACTTTCTGCTGCTGCTCCCAACTCTGCTCTCTGGGATATATATGCCTTTGACCAACAATCTCAGGAAAATCCAGTTACTTTTTGGGTGCAGCACCTTTACTCAGCTGCTATGGGCAAGCAAGAAACTGACACCAACCCTCTGTATTTGCCAACTGCAGGGAACATTCATCAAGCTTTTCCAATGGCCCTGATGACATGCCTGTCACATCACCAAGAATGAACTAAGTGGCAATGCTCCCTCTACTCCCCTTGGTTCTTTTACCTGATAAATCACCTTCCATGATATTCTTTTAATCTCTGTTCTCTTGACCTTTTAATCTCCCTCTTGAAAATGAAAGTTCCTAGAGTTGTAAACCAAATCTACATCCTGGCCTGGCACCTCATTTTGAAATTCCATAGCTATTGTATGAGGATGTCCCAGTTGAAACTTTCTATTTACTATCTAGTTACAGAAGGAGAGATGTTTCTGTCTCTCAAATGGAGTAAATAGTCACACATATGAAAAGTGATTTTTTAAATTCTACACCAGGTGCTGGGGATTCATCAATAGGAATTCTGAACCATCTCCTTGTCAGTACCTGACCAGGTAGGGAAAAGGGATCAGTACCACAAGTAGGGCAGGGAGTTGTGGGATGTGGGTGGCCAATGTGAACATGTCCCTCTTCAAAACACGGTAGTGCCATCATGTCTACTCTGCTTCAGACACAGCCTGCAGTATTCACAATAAGTATAGCAACCTATGCAACTGCTTCACTGCGGAGCCCTCGGGAGGGAATTTAAAGCAGCGCACATGCCTCCGGCTTGTCATAGACAAGGAGAATGTGTCCATTTTCTAGGGGAAAGGCTAATTTAAAAGAATTGTAACTGCAAGAAAATCCCAGAAACCTAGTACCCACATGTAATAAGAACATGTCAGGGAGTGCAAAAGGGGACAACAAAAACTTTTGTTTTTGAACACAATACCCCAAAGTACAGTGCTTTGGAACTCTGAACACTTTTAAGTTAAAGAAAACTGGAAGGCAGAAGCGATCTCAAAACCAAGGACTTTCCAACCTTTTCTTTCACCCCCAACTAAGCACAGGGAAGGGCTCTCTCTGGAAGTTCTTTGTTTATTTATTTATTGAGACAGAGTTTAGCTCTTGTCACCCAGGCTGGAGTACAATGGCACAATCTCGGCTCACTGCAAACTCTGCCTCCCGGGTTCAAGTGATTCTCTTGCCTCAGGCTCCTGAGTAGCTGGGATTATAGGCGCCTGCCACCACGTCCAGCTACTTTTTTTTTTTTTGTATTTTTAGTAGAGACAGGGTTTTACCATGTTGACCAGGCTGTTCTTGAACTCCTGATCTCAGGCAATCCACCCTCCTCGGCCTCCCAAAGCACTGGGATTACAGGCATGAGCCACCACACCCAGCTGGAAGTTCTTTTATCTGACAGAGGAAGGAAACTTCTTCCAAAAGAAATGAAATTGTCTTGAAACTCTGATATGGTTTGGATCTGTGTCATCACCCAAATCTCATGTTGAATTATAATCCCCAGTGTTGGAGGTGGAGCCTGGTGGGAGGTGACTGGAGCATGGGGGTGGTTTCTCACGGTTTAATACCATCCCCTTTGGTGTTGTCATAGCGATAGTGAGTTTTTATGAGATCTTATTTAAAGTGTGTGGCACCTACCCAATCTCTCTGTTCTGTCTGCTCCACCCATGTGAAATGCTGGCTTCTCCTTTGCCTTCCACCATAATTGTAAGTTTCCTGAGGCCTCCCTAGAAGTGGAGTGGGAGCCACTATGCTTCCTATACCCCCTACAGAACTGTGAGGCGACTAAACTTTTCTTTTTAAATTACCCAGTCTCAAGTATTTCTTTACAACAGTGCAAGAACAAAGTAATACAACCTCATTCCTAGGAATCACATCAAATAACCAGGAAAGGTTTACTTTTGGAGAAAAGACCAAAAGTTGTCACAATGCCCAGAAAGACTTCATCTATACTTCTTGGAGCATCTCCAAGGAATTATCTGGGAGATACTATCTACATAATAAGACAACGTTTGTTCACAGTGAAGTTCCACCCCTTATCTTCCCAAAATTTGTCACTACCTCCCCAGAGCTCAGAGGAACTTTGTCTCAGGTTTTTGCCTGCTCTTGAGGCTCATTCAGTTTCCAAAGAGAATCACTTACAAACTGTTGCCTGCTCTTTGGGCCCATTCATTTCCCCTAAAAGCCATTTACTACCCCTCTAAAATGCCTACACCTTCATTTCTCTCTCCCCTATGAAGAGGGGTATGTAAGTCTCTGAATCTGATTGTGTTAGAGGGCAATACTTTCCTGTGATTTTCCCCCCATGCACATTAATAAACTTGTATGCCTTTTCTTCTATTAACCTGTCTACTGTCAGCTCATTTCAGTGAACTTTCATAGGGTAGAAGGGAAGTTTTCCCTTCACCTCTACACTTTCAATTTACATTTTATAATTTGTGTCAAAACCTGAAATCTTTTTACACATATTTTAACATATTGCCCTCAACACTCTCTAAAAGAAAAAAAAAATCCATTTGAAGGTAATACAATAAATCTCATTTATTCAATATTAGCAAGTACACTGCAAGAAGAAAAAAAATCAACCCTGTGACAGAGCCTTCAAAACTCTTCTGAACAAGTATAGAAATATACTTGGAGGCACAATATTAAAATGAATCTATTCTATTGTAAAAATTTTTCTACGACAGATATTGTAATAGAAAATTTCATTGTGAAAATTACCTAAAAGTACCTAAGGTTGACATTGGAAACATGCTAACCATTAGTAAACCTAATTAGTTTTAACATGATGAGGCTTTTCTCTTCCTTTCTAATTTTTTTTTTTTTCACGTAAGCCTTCATTCTTTGTACATTTTATAAGTAAATCGTTTGTGGAGAAACTGATTTGAAAATTAAGCTGAGGTTTGTAAATATTTAAAGTACAATTTTGTGACAAAAATCCAACCTGAATTGTATTCAACACCAGAATCACCGTATTGGAATAGTTCCCTTTTAATGGTTGGGGAGAACATAATGAAGGGCAGGATAAAGACAGTCAGAACCAAATACGCACAAATCTCTTCTCAGCCAGCACAGTAGGCCACTAACAATGCCTGCCTTGTTGGTTCCTCTTGTTTTTCTGTCCCTGTTTCCACAGGAGTTATGAGGACCCTATGGACAGTTGAATAGCTATGGCAGTGACTTGGAGGGCTGTAGGACTGTATTGCATGCAGACTGTTTTCCTACTCTATTGTCAGAAAATCCGTTGCAATTTTCCTCTCAGGGTAGATAAAAGCAGTGGCTTTATAAATTTTTTAAAGCTTTGTGCTAATCCAGGATACTGGTACTTTTCTTCAGAGCTAATGTAAATATGTCTTTTCAACTAATTTAACATTTCCATCCTTACTGACTCATTGGGAAAGAATTAACATACCAATGCAGAGTAAAAAAAGAGACAAGGACTGTCTAGGAAAAAAAAAAAATGCTGGCAAAGTTACACTGAAGTTTTGTAAGACATGAGTGCCAGTTCCTCATTAAAGAAACAGTAATACTAACAAAATCATTAATAATAATAATATGGTAGTAAAAACGCTGGTTAGAGAGTACAATACTACAGAGAAAAATTGAACCCTGACATGTGGTAAGGGCATGTATGTTCATGTGGCTTTTTCTCTGTGAAGATGGATTTGTCTTGATCTTTTGCCCCTCACTTTCCCGTAGTCCTTCTATAGGAATCAGCTGGCAAGTTTAGAATACAATGACATTCCCAGTGACTAAAGTCACACCAGAATCTTGGCTTTACCGCCTTTTCCCTCTGTTTCCCACCCATTTCACAGCCACACAAAACAAGTATCTGGTATTCTATTAGCCAGGGAGCATTGAGCCTATATGCACATTTCTTACTAGCAGACCACAGATTTCCATGAAGACAGCAACATTAAAAGCTTGAGCAATAGTTGGAGAGGTAACCATCTGACCCATCTAACCCTGTATCTTATTCAATGTCTCTCATAAAAGTGACCACCTTGTAATACAACTGTATTAACTGTATTTTGACCTAAGAAGATAGGTTGTTCTGCTACTTTTCTGTGCTATTTATACTTTGTTTCCTCTATTTTGAGTGCCCTTTCCATGTTTTCTAAATCTACCTGCTAAATTATTGGCATTTTTCCATCAAGTTTCAGGTTAAGTATTAACGTTTTTGCAAACCCTTCACTGATTTCCTCAGGCACATTGGGGTATGACACCTGCTCCATTATCATAACTTATACATGTCATCTTGATGTCAGTTGCTAATGTACTATTACAATTATTTGTTTGCAGGTCTATATTAGGTGCAATGACCCTATTTGTTGATTTCTGCCTCAATCACTAACACAGTGACTGTACTACAGTGGTATCTGTAAGGGAGGAAAGATAATTTTCTCTCCACCCCTCTAAGTTATTAGCTGGAACAGATTCTAAATAACAAAAGAGATTACCAAGAGAAAACCAACAGAAGTTTATTAACATGTGTACTTCATATATATATATGGGAGTTACAGAAATAAGTAAATTTCAAATAGATGTCTTAGAATATTGGCTAAATACTATCATCCACTGAAACAAAGAAAGAAGGGGTGGCGGTGGCCAGTTATGGGAAGGTGACCAGGAAAAGTAGGGTAAACAAGAATAAGGTTTGTTATGGAAATTTAAGTCTTCTCCTTGATAAGAGTTTCTTGTGATTTAGTCATCTTTCTCTTTTTGGTATAGAAAGGGAAACACCCTTACATATGGAAATTTCCTTTATAAATGTAAATTTCTCTTACAAAAGGGTAACGTCTACTTTGTTTTCAGAACTTCTCCTGGGTCTGCTGTATCTCAAAATAATCCTTATGTCAAAGAGGCATATTTGGGAGTGGCATAATTTGGTATCCTACATATGCGATAGTCAATAAATGAGTGATGATAGAAGTATATGAACATCACACCCCTGAACTGTACTGCTAAAAAGGGGGCAAGAGCTGTCAATCAAGGCAATAGGTTTTGATTCCAGAACCCTAACTAGCAGAGTTATTGGGTATCCCCTCCTTGCCCTGTCAGTGTTTTTTTCGTTTGTTTGTTTTTTTTGTGCGTCACACAAGTGCCATGTAAGTTGCTCCTGATGCTGTAGACATTGCCAATATCACTTCAGTTACATGGTCATCTCAATCATCACTGGCTACTGCACCTGCCACCACTGACAGCACTTCCCCAGGCATGCCACCTTTGCCTCTAAGTGCTCTAAAGCTCTGGTTCTCAATGGGGGTAACTTTGTCCTCAAAGGAGACATTTTTGGATGTCACAAATAGAGGAGGGGATGCTACTGGCATCTAGTGGGCAGGCTAGTGATGTCGCTAAACCTCTTACGCTGCACAGGTTAACCCCCACAACAATAATCTGACCAAAAATATCAGAAGTGGTGAGGCTGAGAAACCCTGCACCAAAGTGAAAGAGCATATCTTCCCCACAAGCACTGTAGGACTTTAATGTGATTTCCCAAAGATGATCTGACTCACTCTCCTGATTCTGTAAGTTTCCTTGAAACATTTTTTCACATGGTTTAAGATAAACTCCCCCAGAACTGAGGTACAGAATATTTATGTTATTACTGAAACCACCTTTGCAAAAATTATTACAGTGTGAGAAATCTAACATAAACTGACTCCACCTTGCTTCTAACCTCACAAGTTACCTGCCCTTGCTTATTTCTGGGTGTTGGCCAAGCTAACTGTGGAAGAATTTAATTTATAATTTTTTTGAAGAAAGGATGATAATAGTTCCTAGCCAAAACTGATGCCCCTCTGGGGACAGAAACTGCCTTTGCAAGACTAATGAAAGGCCAGAACTTGAGGATTATGGGAGGGGCCTTAATTCTGCTAAGATGTAGACATAGTTAAATAATGAACAGGCCTTGTTCCCTATCTTGGTATCCTGTTTTTTTATAATCCGTTACTGCTCAAGTGTCTCATAGCCAGAGGTCACAAGATCGGTAACGTCCCCAATTGCTCCTGGAAATAACATAACTATTGTAAAACCTAAGACTGGTCTTTGAGATAGTTTTCAGACTTTTGTATTCCATTGACTGACTGACTCAACCCACACCCATGACTTATGTGAGGGAACTGACTCAACCAGTCCTGTGGCCCCCCGTCACCCAGAAACAGACTCAGCAGACCGCTTGAAAAGTGGTCTTTCAACACCCCTATGATTTCAACCCCAACCAATCAGCAGCACCCATTCCCTAGTTCCCTGACAAATTAGCCTTAAAAACCCTAGCCTCTAAGTTCTCAGGGAGATGGATTTGTGAAATACCTCCTGTCCTTTCACTTGCTGCCTGGCAGTAATTAAACTCTCTACTGACATACTGCTGTCTCAGCGTATTGGCTTTTCTATCCAGCAGGCAAGAAGAACCCATTAAGCTGTAACATTATCACCAAGTATGTGACTACATAAGACCCCTTCTAGTGGTCTAAACTATTGCCCTGAAACAGAGCCCAAACACCTTTACTTAATTAAATTTGGGTTAAGTTCCCTGTCTACTCAGTAAATTAAAGACAGTGTTTATTTTACCACTTGCTCATTCTTGATCTTTATGTATGATTCTAAACCCAAGGTACTAGGGCTCAGCCTTTAGGCTTAAAGACACCTTTAGCACTTCTTCCTGCTGATATTTAGGATTTTCATAAAAATAAAACATCTGGTGTCCTATTGTAATGTTGCAGAGTTGCTAAAGGGGAAATACCAATCAGGCTCTCCTAAATCTCTTGCCACATAAGTACTGTCCACTAAGTATTGCTCCACAATCTTTCTCAGGAAACATATACAAAGTAATACTTTCTGTAGGAAGCAGCAGAGTAAACAGACTGAAAACCCCAGGCCATGCCTAGCCACCATGGGGAATGAAGGCAAATCATATCTCTGCATACCCATAAGCCATTCTTTTCCAGTCAACAACTGTGCCATGAACCATTCACTGTTAAACTCTTTCTTACAAAGAAAGGACATAGAATCAAAGGGTGGAGGAATAAGAGGATTTATTTTTGTTTAAAATTTAGACAAATTAAATTTAACAGAATTTAATTGAGCAAAGAATGAATCATAAATCAAGCAACCTCCCCATCCCGAAACAAAAATAGGTTCAGGGCGACCCTGGAGCTGGTCAGCATGGTCAGAAAGGATTTATAAACAGAGAAAGGAAAGTAACATATAGAAAGTAGAAGTTAAATACAGCAATAACCAGATTAGTTACAGGTCAATGTTTGCCTTGTTTGAACACAGTTTGAACAGTTTGCCACCTTTGATTGGCTAAAACTCAGAGTCTGGTATAAGAGTAGGTTGTTGTCTGTTTACACATCCAGTTAGGTTACAATTCACTATGTAAGGAGAAATCTTTAGACAAAACTAAAAATATGTGTGGAGACAGCTTTAGGCCAAACACAGTTTAACAGGATTGTCTCACAAGAACTTGTTTCACAGGAACTAACGTGACAGGCATGGACAGAGGGAGGAAGGCCCAGGCCTCCTTATTTGAATGAGAAGGAAAGGAAAGGAGCTAACAATGACCCGGGTAAGCCAGTTTTTATGCTCTTCTCTTTGGATTTTTTGCGATAAAATGAAAGGCAAATGTGGGCTTTCCTCTTACTGTGACACAAGAAGTTCCACTTGACTCCAAGCAATAAAGTTTTAAAATACTCTAACTCCAATATGAAAGGAAATAATCCTCAGACAGCAACTTAAAGAACTCATGTTAGAAGCATAAGGATATATTCTAGAATATCAAATATGGAAACCAATGATGTAAAAGCCTTGAAATTCTACCTCAAATAATCTAAAATGGATACAGATATTGCAAAGTAGGGTCACTGGTTACTAACTTGTCTGATTCTGATGAGATAGAACACCTAACACAAATTACACAAAGCAAATTTATTACTTACAGATAGACAAGGGAAAATAGAAGCCTAGAATCCATTGCATGCTAGACCCCCAAGGCTCAGAAAAGCTGCTCCGAGCAAATGAAGTCTTGACAACACATGCCCCACGTATATCATAGCTGATAGCACTTGTATCACACCAGAAAGGGGTCTGCTTTAGGTTTAATAGCCTCTGATAATGTGAATAGCTGGGATAGTGCATTGAAGATATCTTCTTTCTAAAGCTGGACTGAACAATTCTAGTCAGCCCTCCCTATCTCAGGATGTTACATTCCCAGCATATTCTACAGTTATTTTTGAGAAGCACAAATGAGAAGAAGAAGAAAAGTACTGAACTGAACTGTAGTTAGTATAGCAGAAATGGAGAAACAGCACGAATCTAAGTAAAAAAGCCTTGACTAGATGGTTCAGGGGCTTGTAAACCATTCTTAACGAATTTTTAAATTTACTTTAGGAGCTTTAGGGAGACTTTGCAAAGTTTTAAGTAATGGGAAGACATAATTCGATTTGCATTTAAGAAATATTATGTTGTATGCCTTGTGGAGAATAGATCTGATTCACAGAAATCTCTGGAAACCAAGCACGTTTGAATAAACTGCACATGAATCCTATGTGAGTTGGCAAAAGACAGATTTGCTCTTAGTCTTCAGGGATGGATCCGACGATTGAAGACTAAACCAGGACCTGGGCATCGCACTCCTGTGTTGCACAATGTAGTCATTTGTGGATGGATGGTGTTTCTCTGGGTCTCAGGCAGGAATACTCCCTGTATCTCTGCAGAAACAAGTAAGAAGTGAAGCTCTGCTACAATGAGTTAAAAGGCGAATGGGAGGTAAAGAAGTGAAGACCGTCAATTTAAACAGCTCTTTCAAGAAGAAGGAAGTACTCAATAGGATGAGTCCAGAGGGAGAAGACTATAAAGAGAAAAGCAGCAGTCTTCTAGTTGCCAGACCCCAGGTTCTCTTTTTTCAGTTTCAAATGAATGAGAATATTAGCAAGAGGATCCTGGAAAGGTTTACCATTTAGGTTTAAAGAGAACCTGAGATTCAAAAGGGCATCATGATAAGAATTGGTAAGGGAATCAGATTAGAACGGGAGAGAAAGAAACAATATCAGAAGGATATGAATTTTATACTGTTGACCAAAGACTGAGTAGCATAGACAGGAATAACTGCCCTAAAGAACCTGAGTGGAAATCAATCAGGTGATAAGGTGTAATAGAGGGGCTGTGCTGCAGCATATTGTTGTGATGAGATGATAAAAGAGCATTGCTTAAATCTCGGTGTGTCACAGCTAGCTAGCTAGCTACCGTGGAGTCGTTAAGAAGAAAGAAGGGAGACACAGTATTTAATAATGGGGGAGGCTATTTGCACAGCCCAGGCACTTAACTGCTTCTCAGGAGTTTTAAATGATGCTCTTATTTCTCAAGATAAATATTTCCAGAAGAAACAGAAACATTAAAAAAAAAAATCAAGCAATGAGAAAGTGAAAGTTTGGGACAAAACCAATCTGCAAGGATTTCAAAATCTAGTGTTATGCACCCCAAATCTTTATTTTAAATCTAACTGAGGTATACATTAATAACAAGAAAAGTATTTTAAACTTCATGATTTGGAAATTTCAAACACACACAACCAAGTGACTCAAAGGCCAAGAGAATATCACAAAAGAAATTATAAAATACTTAGAACTGAAAGATAATAAAAAACTTTATATCAAAACTTTTGAACTGTAGCTAAATCAACACTAAAGGAAATTTTTAACCTTTATATGTTTTTATTAGAATAGGAGGAAATGTGAATGTCAGTAAATAAGCATACAACTTGAGAAGTTAGAAAAATGTCAACCAAAAAATAGAAAAAAAAATAAATAAATAAAGATGAGAAGGGCAATAAAGCAAAATAAAGAGGATCAAGAAAACCAAAGCTTATATGTTGAAAACATTAATAAAACTGACAAACCTTAGGCAAAACAGATTATGAAAGAGAAAGGGGAAAAGAGAGAGAAATGGTACATATAAACAATACTAAAAATTTTAAGAGTTTAATAGAGATTCAAAAAAATAAGTTAATACTATGGCTCTATGCCATTAATTTGCAGACAAATGGACATATTCTTAGAAAATAGAAATTTCCAAAACTGACTCAATATTAAATAGAAAAACACAAATTGTTATAACAATAAAGAAAATAAGTCATTTAAACACTATGCAAAAGGATTTACCACTCAGTGTACCAAATTTTAATGAAAAAAAAAAATAAATCCCACTTACACAAATCTTTTCTGAGACAAGAGAAGGGAAATATTCTACTACACATTTTATGATACAGGTGTAACTTAATACCAAAATTAGCTGCAGGCAAAATGAAAACAGAAAAGTATAGACCACTCTCATTCATGAACATAAGTGCAAGAATTCTAACAAAATATTTGCAAGCTAAATTTAGAACTATATAAAACATACAATGCATCATGATTAATTTGAGTTCATCATAGGAATGCAAGATTGATTCTATACTAGAAAGTATATTACTTCATTTAACTACATTGACAGATGAAAGAGGACAATCCTATGTACCTAAGATGGCACATCTCCTAAGTGAATAGTGCAATTTCTGTACCGCTTTTTAAAATAAAGTTGCTTGCCTCAGACTTCCTCACTCTTTTGCCCTTCTCTGGGCCAGAATGTGGACATGGTGGTAGTCTAGAGAAAGGCAAAGCAATCGGAAAGCCAGCACATAAGTTCAGGGAAAAATGGAAGATTGGATGTTTGAGAGACATTTCAAGATTTATCTACTTGGTTCTCAACCTCCCCCTTGTTTTACAGATGAAGAGAATGGGTGAAGAATTAGTAAAACATTTTATTTGTTATAGTCAAGTATCCATTCTATGTATTTCAGGTATAGTCCAGAAACATGGGGTGAGGTGGGGTGGGTAGAGAGTATCTGTGACAGCCAAGTGGACATAACAATACTCTCCTTTCAAGGTTGTCATGAGAATTAAGATTAGGTGACATATGTAAACTATTAGCATAGTTCCAGACCTATACTAGGGCACAGCCACTAATGTTGGGTCTATGTCTTCTTTCTCTGTTCCCTATCCTCCCTCCTTCTCTTTCTTTCCTGAGGCTCACAATGCCCTCAGGTTGTCATGGATTCTGCATTTCCATATCCTCACATTCCTCCTAAAGTCTGACTTACCAGACAGTTGTCAAGATTCTTCACTCTGGACACCTGAAGTGGTACTCTTTAATTCCTTCATTCAGCAGATATTTATTTAAATCTCATTATTATATATCATGTACTTTGCTGTAGATGGAGCGCTGTAGATGCAGTGAGCAAGAAAATGCAACTTTATATTAAAAACTATAGCCCTCCAATTGTCTACTTAGAAATAACCTGAAGACTCTATGAAAAGGCAGATTCCTGAGCCAAACTCTCCAAAAATTGATTCCAGAAAACAAGTAATACCTGAGTAATCTCCAGTAAACAAATTATTCTCATGTGCTCTAAAGTTTGGGAACTACTAAATAATGTGTTATTATATAGGTGTTCAATATTGAGAGGATGCTAACTGCTGATAAGGTTTAATAAGCTTTATCTTTTAGGGTTCTCTGCATTGTCTATTGCTTAGTCCAAACAAAGAAACTGCAAGTGGTGATAAGTCAGGCACCAGTGATAGACTAATGGGGAGAGATTATAAGAGGAGCCTGCATGGCGCTCTCAGCATCGTATCTCAGAACCAGATGTCAGCTTCGCCTGCTTCAAGAACAGGAACAGTGGAAAGGCATAGACCTAAAACAATGTTCCCAAGCTTTTTGGACTCAGGACCACTTTATACTTACAGAAATTATTGAGGACCTCCAAAGCTTTTGCTTAAGTGGTAAACTACATCAGAAATTAAAACTGAATTTTTAAAATTTATATAAAACTAAGAAGAAACACAATATATTCACAAAAATAATGTATCTTTATAAATAACTAATTGTACAAGACCAACACAATAATGACAAGAGAGACATTGATTTACATATTTTCAAATAAAAATGGCTTAAGAGAAAACAGCTAGGTTCTCGTGTCTGTTTCTGCATTCAGTCTGTTACCATCTAATACTGAAAAACTCCAATGTACACTCCTGAGAAAATGAAAAGAAAAAACGGCAAAAAAATCTTAGTATTACTAAGAAGTGGTTTTCACTTTGTGGACTTCCTGAAAAGCGTTAAGTAATTCCCCAGAGTTCCTGGGATCATATTTAGAGACCCACTAGCTTAAAAAATGAGAAGTTGCCGGCCGGGCACGGTGGCTCAAGCCTGTAATCCCAGCACTTTGGGAGGCCGAGACGGGTGGATCACGAGGTCAGGAGTTCGAGACCATCCTGGCTAACATGGTGAAACCCCCGTCTCTACTAAGAAATACAAAAAACTAGCTGGGCAAGGTCGCGGGCGCCTGCAGTCCCAGCTACTCGGGAGGCTGAGGCAGGAGGCGGAGCTTGCAGTTGTAGTGAGCGGAGATCCGGCCACTACACTCCAGCCTGGGTGACAGAGTGAGACTCCGTCTCAAAAAAAAAAAAAAAAAAGAGAGAGAAGTTGCCTATGGAAGCCTCCTCCCCACCAAGTGAAAGTGACACACTGTTTGGGAATAAAGAGGAGAGTGGAAGAATAACTCTAAGAAAAATTCCACCACTGTACATTTTTCCCAAGGCTGATCTTCACTATGAGTCTCTTGGCCAGCTTTCAGTGACTCTCCATGCCAAGGGCAGTTATGGGATGCTACTGAGCATTCCAGGTGTGACTGAAAGCTGGAATTCGCCTCTTGTTGTATACTCTACTCTTACATATATCTCAAGCTTTAAGGCAAAATAAAAGAGAGGTTAATCCTCCCAAGACACTTAGAGCTCCCTCATCTCCTGAGTGGCCACAGATACCCTTAAAAGTGGAGCCAGCCCCTCTCTCTGCCCAGCATCTACACACCAAAACCCACTTGTTCTATCCCACTGTCTTCAACCACATTTTTGACCAGGGTTTGCCTTTCTCCATCAACCTTCAGACCGATTATTTGTTTGACTTAACTATTTTGCTCTAGATTTTACTCACTTCTACTCTGGATACCCCAATTAGTCCTCCCCTTAGTACTATTCCCTAGAGTGAGCTGTCATTTCTGACCCAACTCAATTCCAATCCCAGAGTTCTGAAGCCTGGCTGGAGTCAGAGCACTGCTCTTTCCCTCCTTATCCTTGACTGGACAATTGAAATAAAATTAGCATAATGGGGAATTCCGATCACCAGAGAGACTGTCAAAAAAAAAGCCATTTTACTCTGGAAAAAAAAAGGTGATTTAGTCCTGTTTTCAAACATTCATAACAACTTTCACAAAGTATTTCTGTTTGGAAAATAGATTTTCACATGTCACATTTTAAAAGTGTATTTTCCTCTCTCTAAACGAAAAAAATTTTTTAATAAATTGGACATGTTTTTTTTTTTTTTTTTTTTTTTGTAATTAGCTAGAAGTCTGCTTCCTTATAATTGCATGTGAGCAAGTGAGTGATAAAGGATGGTGCTTGAGTGATCTTACTATGGCATCACACCTTGACCTGGGAGGCCTAATGCTGCTTTAGAGTCTCAGGGATTCTGATGGAATGATCTGATATAAGGAAGAGAGGGTGAAACAATGGCTGTGGAGGCTGACTTAAATTAGACTGCAGAAGTTAAGAAAGAAATGTTCTGATTACTGGGAAGTAGCTGTACTGTGGCACCACTGTCATATTTTTAACCAGTCATGACAGGTAGTTATTATATTTAAGTTTCACATTTCCTCAAATCCTATTATTGCTAAATCAAACCTTAATAAAGCCTCTCAAGATGGGGTAGACAGGTGTGATCCAAGGAAATATACCATCAAAACGAAAGAGGTAAAAATTCTTTAGTCTTTGCCTCTATATAGAAAATAGCAAAACAATACAAAAAATAGCCACAAGATAACCCCACCTCATCTGCTCTTTTGATCCCGCTTGGCCTCTGCATATCAGAAACCTGTGAGGCAGAAAGTGGGGGTGAGGGGGATGCAGGGGTGTCTCTGTGTAACACTTAGGGAGATCTTGAACAGCTTCCCAGCTTCCTAAGCAAATGGTGACATAAACTCCCCAGTGAGGTGAACAGGGGAGCTACCAATTTCCCAGGGACAACCGTCTTGAAAGAGAGTCTTCCTTCTTTAACTGACAGCATGGGGCACTGGCTTTGGTTACTTGAACAAGCCAGGAGTCACTTGGAGTCCAATATTCAATCATAATTAGACTTTAGTGGAACTTACAAGATAAAGAACTAGAGGCAGGTTATCAATCCTCCTCTAACTACCCAATCATATTCAAACTCGGCGGCAATTTTTCGTAAGCAAACTGTGGTATGTGTGATATGAGACTAATTGGGAAAGTTGGTAAATTTAGGACTGGTAGAAAGAAACGGAATTTTCACCCACTCTAGTGACCCAGGGGCTCTTGGTTTACGCAGTGTTTTCCCTTTATGGATTAATTTACATACATCAGCAGGCAAGACCCTCTTTGAACAAATAATCTACAGGATGATGCAATCGAACGACAGTTGTCTGTATCTATGATTCTGTACTTCTCCTCATATCAAAGAAAAGGCAAAGCCTGCATAAGACTCTCATTGGAAGGAGTCAGTTGCCGTAACTCAAGAGACAATGCCAGACTGGAAGGGGTCTCCCCGTGATTGAGTGAAGGTGAGGAGGAGGAGGACAGGAACGGAGAGATAAAAAAGGAGTAACAAGGCAGATTCATAAAGCCAAGGTCTTCAGAGGAATGAATATCAGAAATGGGATGAAGAATCAATGCTAGGAAAAGCAGTCATATATAGAGGGACCAGACCAGAGAGACTGTTAGGAAGTTGTAGGTAAGGTTTCAAAGTTCTGCAAGAGAAGAAGGATCAATGAAAGAATTAGGACCCAGAGACAGGTACCTGAGGATGGGGTTGATGAAGACAGAAACGGTAGGATAATTATCCGACTGCAGCCACCTGTGTTCTTTCCAAACCAGGCTCATTTTACATAGGCAGTACTCCTTAATTTCTACCTGGCAGAGAATTATTTTCAAACACACAAAAGATATGACTATAAATACAATTACATATATTATTAAATTCATATTATTATATATTTATATATAAAGCTTAGAAAAGAGAAGACGGAAGACAGAGATTTTTCTTCCATATATATTTAAGTCTTTTTAGGGAAACATTAAGATCGTTTCAATAGAAAAAAAGACCTCCAGGCTAGACCTACAGGGAGAGGCAATGATGAATGCTGGGGGGGCGGAGGAAGCCTCAACCATGTTATCTTTTCTTTTTCTTTTTTCTTTCTTTTTTTTTTTTTTTTGAGGACGGAGTCTCTCCTCTGTTGCCCAGGCTGGGGGGTGCGTGGCCGGATCTCAGCTCACTGCAAGCTCGCTCCCGGGTTTAGCCATTCTCCTGCCTCAGCCTCCCGGGAGTAGCTGGGATACAGTGCCGGGCCCGGTGCCACGGGCCCAGGCTAGTTTTTGTATTTTTTAGTAGAGACAGGGTTTTCACCTGTGTTAGGGGGCCAGGGGATGGGGTCTCGATCTCCTGACCCTCGTGATCCGGCGTCTCGGCCTCCCAAAGTGCTGGGGATTACAGGTTGAGCCCACCAGCGGCACCCGGCCAACCATGTTATATTTTCAAACCAAATGCTGCACACTCTGTTAAATGATGGGGTGGAGGGGCAGGTGCTGCTACACAGAACATATAGATGGCCTTAAGACATTCTCATAGAAGAGTTTTATGAACAGGACTTCCCAAATGTTTAGCTTCTTTCTCCTCTCCCTACCCTGCTCTGATTATTTTTATTAGACTTTTAAATATCTGTGTGGAGTTTTTTAGTATTAGATTGCTCTGCTGTAATCTTCTACCATTCTCTACACTCAAAGACCCGAAAAAGCCTCCAGTACAAGCGAGAGAGAAATTGGTTTCATTACTTTTTTCTCAACCATCCTGTAAATCACCAGTGTAGGTAACTGCAGCAATTTCCAGCTTAGCATGCACCTCCTGCCTGTGTAATAGGATTAAAACCCAGTCTGTCATGCTGCCCTGTTATAGTTTATAGACTGAATTTATCCCTTCACTATCTGCATTTGATTAAACACTATTTCCATTTTAGTTGTGACTAGATCTGTTTTCCTTTGCTATCTCACAAGGGATTTTGCAACACATCTCTTTTTTATCGTTGGGTAAGTATAGGGTTATTTCTGGAATGTAACATGCTATAGAACTTATCATATTTTTTATGTGTTATACATTTCTAACATCTTTTAAAAACTGGATACCTCCCTTGTTTTATGACAAAAACAGAACAAGTTTTGGAAAAAAATGAGAAAAGGATTTATTTGGTCTCTTTCAATGACTTGAGAGGGTTTTCAATTGTGCCAAAAAGCCAGGTGCAGTGGCTCACGCCTGTAATCCCAGCACTTTGGGAGGCCAAGGCGGGTGGATCACAAGCTCAAAAAATTGAGACCATCCTGGCCAACATGGTGAAACCTCCTGTCTATTAAAAGTACAAAAAGGGGCGGTTCCAAGATGGCAGAATAGGAACAGCTCCAGGCTACAGCTCCTAGTGTGAGCGACACAGAAGATTGGTGATTTCTGCATTTGCCACTGAGGTACCGGATTCATCTCACTGAGGCTTGTCGGACAGTGGGTGCAGGACAGTGGGTGCAGCCCACGGAGCGAGAGCTGAAGCAGGGCGAGGCATCGCCTCACCCAGGAAGCGCAAGGGGTCAGGGAATTCCCTTTACTAGCCAAGCACAGCAGTGACAGACAGCACCTGGGAAATCGGGTAATTCCCACCCTAATCCTGCGCTTTTCCAGTGGTCTTACCAAATGGCACACCAGGAGATTATACCCTGGGCCTGGCTCAGAGGGTTCCGCGCCCACGGAGCCTCGCTCATTGCTAGCACAGCAGTCTGAGATCAAACTGCAAGGCTGCAGTGAGGCTGGGGAGAGGTGCCCACCATTGCTGAGGCTTGAGTAGGTAAACAAAGTGGCTGGGAAGCTCGAACTGGGGGGAGCCCACCACAGCTCAAGGAGGCCTGCCTACCCCTGTAAACTCCACCTCAGGGGGCAGGACATAGCCAAACAAAAGGCAGCAGAAACCTCTGCAGACTTAAATGTCCCTGTCTGACAGCTTTGAAGAGAGTAGTGGTTCTCCCAGCAGGGAGCTAGAGATCTGAGAACGGACAGACTGCCTCCTCAAGTGGGTCCCTGACCCCCAAGTAGCCTAACTGGGAGGCACCCCCAGTAGGGGCAGACTAACAGTTCACATGGCTGGGTACCCCTCTGAAACTTCTAGAGGAATAATCATGCAGCAACATTTTCTGTTCAGCAGTATTCGCTGTTCTGCAGCCTCCGCTGCTGAAACCCAGGCAAACGGTCTGGAGTGGACCTCCAGCAAACTCCAATAGACCTGCAGCTGAGAGTCCTGACTGTTAGAAGGAAAACTAACAAACAGAAAGAACATCCACACCAAAACCCCATCTGTACATCACCATCATCAAAGACCAAAGGTAGATAAAATCACAAAGATGGGGGAAAAAACAGAGCAGAAAAGCTGAAAATTCTAAAATCAGAGTGCCTCTCCTGCTACAAAGGAACGCAGCTCCTCATGAGAAATGGAACAAAGCTGGACAGAGAATGACTTTGATGAGTTGAGAGAAGGCTTCAGACGATCAAAATTCTCCGAGCTAAAGGAGGAAGTTCGAATCCATGGCAAAGAAGTTAAAATCCTTGAAAAAAGATTAGGCGAATGGCTAACTAGAATAACCAATGCAGAGAAGTCCTTAAAGAACCTGATGGGGCTGAAAACCATGGCACGAGAACTAAATGACGAATGCACAAGCTTCAATACCAATTCCATCAACTGGAAGAAAGGATATCAGAAATGGAAGATCAAATGAATGAAATGAATCGAGAAAAAAATCAATGTGCAAAAAACACAAGCATTCTTATACACCAGTAACAGACAAACAGAGAGCCAAATCATGACTGAACTCCCATTCACAATAGCTTCAAATAGAATAAAATACGTAGGAATCTAACTTACAAGGGATGTGACCTCTTCAAGGAGAACTATAAACCACTGCTCAACAAAATAAAAGAGGATACAAACAAATGGAAAAACATTCCATGCTCATGAATAGGAAGAATCAATATCGTGAAAATGGCCATACTGCCCAAGGTAATTTATAGATTCAATGCCATCCCCATCAAGCTACCAATGACTTTCTTCACAGAACTGGAAAACTACTTTAAAGTTCATATAGAACCAAAAAAAAGCCTATGTTGCCAAGTCATTCCTAAGCCAAAAGAACAAAGCTGGAGGCATCACACTACCTGACTTCAAATTATACTGCAAGGCTACAGTAACCAAAACAGCATGATACTGGTACCAAAACAGAGATATAGACCAATGGAACAGAACAGAGTCCTCAGAAATAATACCACACATCTACAGCTATCTGATCTTTGACAAACCTGACAGAAACAAGAAATGGGGAAAGGATTCCCTATTTAATAAATGGTGCTG
>NW_016813672.1:575216-614574 GCF_001698545.2 Rhinopithecus bieti
GCCTGGCTGATTTTGTATTTTTAGTAGAGATGAGGTTTCTCCATGTTGGTCAGGTTGATCTTGAACCCCCTACCTCAGGTGATCTGCCCACATCAGCCTCCCAAAGTGCTGGGATTATAGGCGTGAGCCACCACGCTCAGCTGAGATAAAATTTTAAATAAGAAATTTTCCTTTAAGTTCATCCTCTTAATCATCTTTTTTACCTCCTTAAGCACTTAATATTCCCACACCTCCGTCTTTCCCAAGGCACCACCGTTTGGCCCCAGAAGCCTAGTTACTCTCCTCTAAGCCTTTGAACACAAAAGCTTTCTCCCTCCACATGGCAGCCTGCTATCAATTATTCTAGGCTCACATCATCTATTGCATCATTAGTGATGCCTTCTTCATCTCAGCCCACTCAGATGAATACCTATCTACATTCTGTTTTCATGGCAGTTTTTACTAGCTTTTATCAGAGTGGTGATTATAGTTAAACATAATCATATGTTTCTATATCTACTTCTACTATGTGAGTTCCTTCAGGCAGGAAAAATATATCCTTTACCTCTGTCTCCCCACTCGTATATAGAAAGTGTTTTGGACTTCTGTTTTCAAAAATGTGAAAACTGAACTGCCTAAAAAGCACCTGGAAAATGTTAAATAAAATATTACAGATAGTATTTTAAATGCATGTTTCAGTTGTCAAGAAAGCAAGAGAAGTCCTCAGGGGTGGGAAACAAAGAAGAAACTGAAAGAGTGGGAAATGTGAAATAACACGGGGTCTATCGGATCTTTCAGCCTCAGAAACTGAAGAACTTAGGTTTTAATGGCCACTTATGGACAGAAAAATAGGCCTTGGTTTTGAGCAAGGTGAGGAGTTGGAACTGATATGCCTGAAACGTTTCTCAACCCTTGAAGCGTTATAACTTCATGAAAAGGTAGATAAGAAAATTCATCTACCAGCAATAGTTGAGGTACAAGAAGCCTGTCTGTTCAAACAGACAGTTGGTCATAAAAAACATATATATGCCTCTCTTCAGAATTAAAATTGTAGGCCTATTCTTACCTAATTTTAACATATGCATTTATATTACCTATGGGATGTAGGAATCTCTAAACCAATAAATTAAACAAAAGAAACTTGTTACTTCTCTGACTTTACCTTTTCTCACTTAGTAATTTATCTTTATTTTTCCTCACTTAGACAGCATCCATGCTGTCTTCTTGCCTATTGCTCAAAAATACCAGCCACACTGGTTCTCTTCTCTCTCTTCTCATTCTCTTCTCTGTCTTCTCATTCTCTTCTCTGTCTTGAGTCTTCTTTTCTGTATATGTGTACTGAAAATTTCCTCACCCAATAAAACCTTTGCTAAAATGCCAGCTTCTCAATGAAGCTTCTATTACCACCCAATTTAAAATGCAACCTATCCACTCCTTCTAATCTCCTAATCCTCATTCACTTTTTGCTATTTTCCAAAAGACTTATCATCTTCTAAATTAAAAAACAAAAAAACAAAAAAAAAACCTTACGTATTATCCACCCCTACTAGAACTTACTTAATACCCCCCACCCCACTAGATTGAGAGCTCAAGGAGGGCAGGAATTTTGTCTTTTATATTTGTTGATATATCTCAATCAACTGGAAAAGTGCCTTGTACATAACAGGTTCTCGGTATAAACATTTTAGTCGATGGGATGAAAGAATTGATAATAAGAGAATCCAGCAGAACCCAATGTAAACCTTCTCTGAGGAATAAGACTCAAGTCTAACCTACAGGATTAACACAAATAAAGCCTCTTTGGATAAGATGAAAATAAAATAAATTATAAATTAAATGATCAAATGACAACTGACCCCACATAGACCGGGTATAGATACTCTTACATACCTCAGATAATAGAATCACTGGATACAGCTATAAAACAAGCATGCTTCTTGATTGAAGATATAAAATAAGGTCTCAAAATTTAAGAAATTGAACAAGACACTTAATGGAAAAAGAATTGACATATTTTAAAAATAACTAAATGGTGATATAGAAAATGTATGACAAAATACCTAAACAAAGGAAAAATAGAAACACAAAGAGGAGGAAAATATGCCAGAGGTTTAGACTGACACAGTTAACAGAAATAGAAGTCCAAGGGCCCGGCGCGGTGGATCATGCCTGTAATCCCAGCACTTTGGGAGGCTAAGGCAGTTGGATTGCTTGAAGCCAGGAGTTCAAAACATAAAAGTCTTATTATTTGAATAAAGATCATCTCAGGAGCAGAGAAAATTTGAGAGCAGCACTTTTTGTAAAAATAATTATAAGTTTTCTGGTCTTGATGAACTCAGATTCATGAAGCACAAAAAATGACAACCAGAAAAAATAGAACTAATCTATATCTAGACCCATCGACTGACATTGCACAGCACCACTGACAAAGTTTATAAAAACAACCAAACTTCCAAAAAAGAGTAATAAATTGAGATACTATTCTTCTCTCTAAACAGTAATATTAGAAGCCAAAAGGCCGGGCGCGGTGGCTCAAGCCTGTAATCCCAGCACTTTGGGAGGCCGAGACGGGCGGATCACGAGGTCAGAAGATCGAGACCATCCTGGCTAATACGGTGAAACCCCGTCTCTACTAAAAAATACAAAAAACTAGCCGGGCGACGAGGCGGGCGCCTGTAGTCCCAGCTACTCGGGAGGCTGAGACAGGAGAATGGCGTGAACCTGGGAGGCGGAGCTTGCAGTGAGCTGAGAGCCGGCCACTGCACTCCAGCCTGGAGGGCAGAGCAAGACTCGGTCTCAAAAAAAAAAAAAAAAAAAAAAAAAGCCAAAAGATCATGGAATATCTTTAAAAGTATTAAGAGAAAGTAGTTTCAACCTGATTTAAAAGCAGAAAAACTATAACATATTTTTAAATGAGTAGAAATAAATGTATTTTAAAATCAACAAAAGCTAAGAGACAGTGATACTAACAGTTGTTTCTGAGTAATCCTCCAAAAGATATAATTAGAGAAAAGGATGTTGAATCTGTAAGTAAATTTTGAGGTACAAAATAGAATGAGCTAAGGAACAGTTTTTTTGAAAATCCAAACCTCAAAATACAATATAATTATTTTAAGATTAATGTTGAGAGTATACAAGCAAGTGAAACTAAAATTCTGGTATTACATTCTAGAGAACCTATGATCATCTCAATAGACTCAGAAAAGCATTTATGGAAATTCAATACTATTCTTGGCAAAAATTCGCAACAAACTAGGACTAAAAGGGAATTTTGTTAATATGATAACATGTTGTTAAATTTTTATATCTCAATATATTAATATACTGAATGCATACACACATTTTTTGGAATACAGTAGATTATTATTTACTTACAGCAAATAAAATTATACAGTTCCTATTGACTTAATTTTTATGTCTGAGGTGAGGCAATGATAATAAATCCTGTACATGTTAAAGTTTATTATAAGCAAAGAACCAAAAAAATATAAACGTGGGCCTCACTATGTTGCCTAGGCTAAGTTCGAGGTCAGCCTGGGCAGCACTGTGAGACCCTGTCTCAAAAAAAAAAATAAATTGAAAAGCAAAATTAAATTGCTATTATTCACAATTTATGAGACTCTATAAAACTCACTATAGTTTTATCTTTTTTTTTTTTTTTGAGTTAGGGTCTCGCTGTGTCACATAGGCCAGAGTGCAGTGGCACAATCTTGGCTCACTGCAACCTCCGCCCCCCAGGTTCAAGTGATTCTCTTGCCTCAGCCTCCAAAGTAGCTGGAATTACAGGTATGCACCACAAAGCCCAGTTAATTTTTGTATTTTATTTTAGTAGAGATGGGGTTTCTCCATGATGGCCACGCTGGTCTTGAACTCCTGACCTCAAGTTATCCACTCTCCTCAGCCTCCCAAAGTGCTAGAATTACAGGCATGAGCCACTACTTGCGGGTCCAAGACTTACTAGAGTATTAAGAGCTTAGCAAAAATACTAGGCAATAATATGAATTTACAAAACTCAACTAAATTCTTGCATGTCATATGTAATTATATATAAAAAAAATATAACTTTATAAAGATATAATGATAATATCAATAGAAATATGAGGCAAACAAAAATAACACTAATAAAAGGTGTATTAGACTTTTATGTAGAAATGTGGACTATTCTTTGGGAATACTTTTTAAAAGACCTAGATAAATGGAGAGATAAAATAGGAATCTGGAAGATGCAGTAACAGAAAAATGTCAATCTGCAAATTCTTCTATATGTTCAATATAATTCAATCAAAATATCAGCAGATTTTATTGGAAATTATAAACAGTTTCAGAGATTTAAATGGAAAAGCAAATGGGCAAGAATAACCAAGACAATTTTAAAGAGTTACATGGTTAGAACTCACTCCGATAGCTATCAAGAGGTAATATAAAGGTATAAGAGGACAATGTATCATTGATCTAAGGATAGACAGGAGAGCTGATACGTATGTAAGATATAAGTCGTTACAAATCAGCATGGAAAGATCACCTATTTTATAAATCCTGCTGTAATAATTGGTTATACATAGGTTAAAAACTGGATTCTTAACCTCACAACATGAATAAAATTTAATCCTATATATATTAAATTCCTAAGTGTGAAAGCCAAAAGGTTAAAACTTTTCATAAAAAGAGTTGAGTGAATATCTTCAGAACCTTGAAACAGGGAAAAATTACTTAAATAAGACCAAAAAAGCACAAAACATTCAGAGAAAAAAATGGACAAGTTCAACTACATGAAACTTACATAAAACAAAAATCACTATAAACAAATGTATCAAACAAGCCACATTTTAGTAGAATTTATTTACAATGCCCACTACCAAGAAGAAATGAATATTTAGGATACATAGAAAAAAACTCTCACAAGTACAAAAATATGAGAAGCCAAAACACAGAAAAAAAAAAAAAAACCATATTAAAAAACAGCCTCATTATTAACCAGCACAGTGCAAAATTTAAAGACATACAATTTAACAAACATCATATTCACAAAAAATTTAAATTCCAGTCATAATAATGTTGGGGAGGATGTGAAGTAGCTGGTGCTGAGAAGTAAATAAAGTGTGTGCCTGTGAGAATCAGACTGATTTGAAATCCTGGCTTTGCCACTTTCCAGCTGGATGACCTCGAACAAGTTACTTGATCTCTCTGTGCCTCCAACTTCTTATCTTTAAAGCAAGGATAACCATACCAGCACTTCAATGTGTAAGATGATTGTGAAAACAAATGAGCCGATATGCATAAAATAATTAGTGCAATGTCTAACATGCAATGATCACATAAGGATTGGTTCATGAGAGTGAATCTTGGTATAGCCATATCAGAGAGAAATTTGTTAACATATAATTGAATGAAAAAACATAAACTCAAAATGCAGCATTCGACATCTAGGTGTAGGTCCTATGAACCTTGTCATCTCCTCAACTGTAACTGACTTTGACAAGAGGGCCTTTGACTTTTCTGGGGCTTTTACTTCCTCGGTCTCATTGGTACTTTTCTGGACATTTTAATCTAGCTGCTAACTAATCAGTATCAAAGAATTACCTTAAAGTTGACTGATGAAAGCTCATGGAGAGATTACAAATTAAGCACAATAAATAATCTCATCAATTTGATGAAAGGATGAGTCCATATCCTGCTATCTATGGAAATTATCTGAAATACACATTAAATTGGTCAGCATGCTTGGGGTTCAGTCTTGGCTGCACTTTCTAACTAGTGGAGTCTTTGAGAAGTCATTTTACTTCTCTGAGCTTCAGCAGCTTCTTCCATTAAATTATATGACTTCTAGTAATTTCCAGTTTGAACATTAAATTCTTGGAGCCAAGAGAGTGTCCTTCTAGTATTACTAATGCTCTTCTGTTGAGTTGGGGAGAAGTTGTCATCATACTCATTATTAACCCCTCAAGTAACCTTTCCAGAGCTTCCACAAAATGGTCCATAGGTACAGAAATTTCTCTAAGAGATCTAAAATCTCAAGTCTTTTAAATGCCCCATTTTCCAATGTGGAAAACAGCCTTCAAAACATCAAGGAATCATAATCTACTGTGGAAACTGGCAAACCCCATTGTCCAGTAGAAACTAAAAAACAAGTTGCATTGTATGACAAAGAAAAGAAAATTCAAAAGGCCGCTACCTGGAAAATAAATTCATAAAATGTTAGATATCTGAAGACAGAATCCCAATGCCTTTCTTTCACAACTGTTTAAGAGAAAAAAAAAAAAAAAAAACTCATGAAGAAACTCACAGCAGGTTTTCAAATTCCAATTAGATTTGAGTACCGTGGTTGAAGTGGCAGGCTCAGAACATAGAGACTTAAAACAGTACAGTCTTTGGGCAAGGTTTAGTATCATCTCACCCAGGTAAAAACTCTTCCCTCTGTGAAAAGCTTCCAGTTTAAGAGCTTAAGTAAGAAAGCTAGAGGGAGCTATAAATAAATGATATTCTCCAGTAGGATGATTCTTAAGATATGTTGCTTCATTTTAAGTTAGAATTTCTATTTAATAAAAGCCCATTCTAATATAATTTTATCTATTGAAAATAGCAGTAGTTTTACCTTTAATGTGGTAACTGCCTGGAGCATTTGTTTGTTGTTGTATTGAATGCTTGATTTCTGGAAGTGTCTAAAACAGAAACAAACAAACCAAAAAAAAAAAAAACACCACCTACAAAAAAATTGTGATTGTGTGTGTGCATGTATCACATTGATTATATTTGCTAATCATTTAGCCCAGTTCTTTCTTTGTGTTCTTTAACTCCTACCTCTGAAAGAAGCTTTGCCAGGAAAGGAAAAATGTGATCATATCTCTATGAAAATTGATGATCACCCCCTAAGAGGCTCAGATACTCTGACTTAAGCCTTCCCAATCAAAACACCAAGAGAGTCACAACTTTGCTATGCAAGTATTAGGCTATAATGATGTTGTGCTGGCATTCACCAAATAAGGAAGTACTTAGTGAAATAGAAATTTAGGGAACTGTACATCACAAAAGAATTTTGTCAATGTTCCAAAATGTATTTCTTCATTCTATCTGCAGAGTATAGTATAGAGTTGCTCAAGAAATCACTATTTATCACAGGACACTGGTCCTCCAGATGGGATGGATGTCCCCTATCTAATTTTAGTAACTAGCTAGGAGGAAATAGGAAGTTCATATTCTATTATTCAGCTGTGTGACAATTACAGCCTCTGGGAGTCTAATGTGCAAGGATGTGATCTGACTTTTTCCTTGGTTTTCACGTTCAAAATGAGGAACAGTCCTTCACACACTGGCTCCTGTCCTCACTATAATTTACCTGGTGCGAGTCATTGACTACCAATATCTACATGGATTACAAAGTCAGATAAACTGAAGGTAATTAAGAAATGTGATACCCTGTTATTACAACTGTTTTTATAACATAATATCACCTGCAAAAATTACTTTTAAGGCAGTCTAACTGTGCTCATGTATTCTTTCCCTAAATAAAGAACAGATGTAATTTACTGTGTGTGTGTATAAAGATTCTACTTTGTGGCCGGGCGTGGTGGCTCATGCCTTGTAATCCCAGCATTTTGGGAGGTCAAGGCGGGCAGATCACGAGGTCAAGAGATTTAGACCATCCTGGACAACATGGTGAAATCCTGTCTCTAGTAAAAATACAAAAATTAGCTGGGTGTGGTGGTGTGTGCCTGTAATCCCAGCTACTCGGGAGGCTGAGGCAGGGGTATTGCTTGAACCAGGGAGTCAGAGGTTGCAGTGAGCAGAGATCGTGCCACTGTACTCCAGCCTGATGACAGAGCAAGACTCCATCTCAAAAAAAAAAAAAGGTTCTACTTTGTGTGAGGCACTGTGCTAGTAAACATGATAGATACATTCCCTGCCTTCATGGATTATGCAGGCTAGCAGTCATAAAGAGGAAGATTTACGAGTACAGAAAGAACCTACTCACTTCTGAACACAGAGGGACATATGAAATGTCTCCTCATGCACAAAATCATTTTGGGCTGCACTTGTTCCTAATAGTACCTTTTTGTAAAAGTAATATGACCTTACTTAAAATTTTATTTCTTGTCAAAGGAGAAATAGTGGGTTTGTTTTCAGTAGGGAAAATCTCTCCATAATCCTAAACCAAGATATCAAAATAAATGACAGGAAATTATATTTTTAAGGAAAATAAGTCATTCTAACAAAAGGACACATGCACCCATATGCTCATCACAGCACCATTCACAATAGCAGATATGGAATCAACCCAGGTGGCCATCAACTCTGGATTCAGTAAAGAAAATGTAGATACATTTACACCATGGACTACTATGCAGTCAGAAAAAGGAAGACAATCATGTTCTTTCAGCAACATGGATGCAGCTGGAGGCCATTATTCTAAGCAAATTCACACAGAAACAGAAAATCAAATATCACATGTACTCTCTGAAGTGAGAGCTAAACATTAAGTGTACATGGACATAAAAATGAGAACAACAGACACTGGGGAATAAAAGAAAAGGGAGCAAGTAATGGGGCAGGACTGAAAAACTACCTATTGGGTACTGTACTCGTTACCTGGGTGACAGATTCATTCACACTCCAAACCTCAGCATCACACAATATATCTTTGTAACAAACCTGCACATGCACCCCTTGAACCTATAATAAAAGTTGAAAAAAAAAATAGTGTATATTTTACTTAATCAAGATACAATATATTTGACATGTCAATGGGTACTAGTGAGTAAAGGATTTTCCAAAAGCAAATAATTTTCTTTTCTTTGTGTTATGAACATCTCTGCATTGCAATAAAAAGACAGCAAACAACAAGAAGAAAATTGGTAGAACACATCACTATGGGAAAGACGACTGGTTTTTTTTTAGCTCAAAGCAATGTTGGCTTCAGAGAATGCAGAGAATACCAATGACTTCTTAATGTGCTCAAACAGAATTAGATAATTTGAGTTGGTAGATTTTTCTGTCTCCTAAAATTCCTCTCTGTAGTCCCTTATAGATACACAAAGAACTTCTCTTTATTAATTATTTACCTATAATTATATGTTTCTCTTCTGACAAATTTAATTTTCTTTAGACCAAAATATGGTCAGAATGTATTTTCTAATAAGTATTATTTTAAACATTATGAATGAATGTATTTTATGCTTTAGACTAGATTAGCCTTTTCAATACAGGAAAGTAATTTATAATTTTAGAATTCACTCATTTTTTTCTCTCTGGAAATCATTTACTTGAAAGGAATTTTGTAAAGCTGGTCTTTCTTATTTGACAGAATAAAGATGGCAATGAAATGGTATTTGTCATTCACATAATGCAGCCCAAGAAAGTGAAAATTGAGAAAATCGTAACACTGGTTCTCAAAATTATAGGGAAGAAGAAATTGACATAATACCGCTACAGAAATATTTGTTGTCAAATTACTTTTGTTTGCTTTACTGTTGATTTAAGAATTACTCAAGAAAAAAATAGCTTTAAAAGTTGTTTATCTTATTGGCTTTCTGAATTCACAGTAACTAATAGCATAGCCCATTTAACACTGAGATATCCTTATAAAAATTATGATACTATGATTTTTTTTCTTTTGAGATGGAGTCTCACTCTTGTTGCCCAGGCTGGAGCGCAGTGGTGAGATCTCAGCTCAAGGCAAACTCCGGATTCAAGTGATTCTCCTGCCTTAGCCTCCCATGCCAGGCTAATTTTTGTATTTTTAGTAGAGACGGGGTTTCACCACATTGGCCAGACTGGTCTCAAACTCCTGACCTCAGGTGATCCATCCCCTTCGGCCTCCCAAAGTGGATCCTATGAATTTTAACAACCTTGTTTATATTTTAAAATGCTCAAAAGATTATTGTTTATAACTTAAGTCATTATTTTAATGAATTCCAAAACACACATGTATAGGGTCTGTTTAAGAAGGTGAAATCCATATCCCGGAAGAGGATCCAGAGAAATAATCATGCACAATATATGTAGTGCTTAAATATTTGTACTTTTGCACTATTGTAAGGATTTTATATGCTTTATCTCAGGTAATCCTTATAAAAACACCAAGAGGTACATAATGTTATCATCCCCTTCACAGATGAGTAAACTGATGCTTGGAAAAGTGGTTGCGTTGGCCAAAGTCAGACAGTTAGCATATGGCAGTGCTGAACTCCAGATCTACCTAACTCCAAGTTTCCTGTTCTTAATCCCTTCCTAGACTGCTCTGGTGATCTGTTCATAGAAAACTGTCTACCTCTGAATGTTTTCTACATATCTTCTCTCTGGACTTTTTGTAGAATAGAAGACTTTTTTTTTTTTGGATACAGAGTCTTGCTGTGTTGCCCAGGCTGGAGTGCAATGGTGTGATCTTGGCTCACTGCAACCTCCGCCTCCCAGGTTCAAGCGATTCTCCTGCCTCAGCCTCCTGAGTAGCTGGGATTACAGGCACCCACCACCACACCTGGCTAATTTTTGTATTTTTAGTAGAGACGGGGTTTCGCCATGTAGGCCAGCTGGTCTTGAACTCCTGACCTCAGGTGATCTGCCCGCCTCAGCCTCCCAAAGTGCTGGGATTACAAGCGTGAGCCACTGTGTCCAGCCTGAAGACCCTCTTGCTGTTGCATTATGAGAAGATGAGTGGAGCTAAAGGATACATAAGAAATGTGTATGACTGTCTGGGAAAAATATAGTTTTACCTTGAAATTCCTTGGTCTGTCCTTTCCTTATTAACTTGCCTAAATTCTCCCATGCCTTCTCAAACAAAACACTTCCAAAAAGCTATGTTATAAGTTGAATCAAAATAAATATGCTGAACTTCTAACCCCAAGTACCTGTAAATACAAGTGAATATAACCTCATTCGGAAATAGGATCTTGGCAGACAAAGTCAAGTGAAGTTAAGGTCCTTAGGGTGGGCCCTAATCCAGTATGACTAGTGTCCTTGTAAGAAGAGGGAAATGTGAGCAGAGACACATAGAGTAAAACTCCATGTGAAGCTACAGACACAGAGAAGACAGCTATGTGAAGACAGGGCAAAGATTAAAGTTATGCTGCCACAAACCAAGGAACATGTGAGGCCATCGGGAGCTGGAAGATATGAGAAAGAATCCATCCCTAGAGGGTTTGGAGAATGCATGGCTCTCCCAACACCTTGATTTAGGATTTCTAGCCTCCAGAACTATGAGAGAATAGATTCTTGTTTTAAACCATCTAGTGTGTGGTAATTTGTTACAGCAGCTCCAGGAAACAAATATAAAATGTAAGGAAGAAAATGGTGTGAATGGTGTGTTTTGCAATATCCCTCTTTCCCCTATTTGAGCTGAGACTTACTTTTCACTGGTTAATTCAGAGCAACATTTGACTGAGATTAACTTTATCTCTGGCTCTCATGGCTGAAGAATATGATTCTACTATGCATGTATTATATATAATCCAAGTCCACTTGAAAAACACCATTATTTGCATTGAAGAGATTTTGCATATCACCTTAGGATAAATTATCTCCCAAGAAGGAAGAGAAATAGAGAAACTGCATAAATGTTTGCTATGTAGTAATATCATCACATCCTACCTTCTACCTCCCAACATTTTTGGCATTTCCAGCCCTGATTCAGCAATGTCAAATTATTCTCTGTCAAAAGATTGGGTTATCCTATCCCTAGACAGCTAATTTCATCAAATTATTATGATCCATAATTCAAAGCTCCAGAGATTCCTGTCCCATTTTTTTTTTTTTTTTTTTGAGACGGAGTCTTGCTCTGTGTCCTGTCCCATTGAGATCAGTCTATCAGAGGCACAGCTAAAGTTAGAGTTAATTGCTCAGATATCCACACCACTGGCCAAGACCACTGATGCAAATTCTTCATTCCCTCCTTGCCACCCTCAGCGAGGAAGAGAAAAGGTGGGTTGGTAATTGAGGAAGTTTATGTGGAAAAATTTACCTCGTTAATTACTTTATACTTTGTGTATTTTGTGGACATTTAGCTCAATAGAACAGAATTATTTCAAATTTGCAAATGAAGAAACTGAGGCATGGAGGAGCTAAGTGACTTGCCCAAGGTTTCTAATACAAGATTGAGGAGTTGATATGAGGCGTCCTGAATCCTACTCAAGTATATTTTCCTGCTATGGAGTCTCATGCACATATTAGTTCTCGTTAACTCCTTGAGAAATACAATTTTCATGGATAACAGATATTCTGAAATGCTTTATTTTGTGAGAAAAGGAGAGAAAAGAGTCCTGACTTCTTTTAAAACCTCCTAACTCCACTGCCTCCCTCATTGTCCTTGCAGCATAGTGTAGTGGTAAGTAAGACAGACTTATTCAAATTCCATTTCTGTCACTTACCAGCTGAATGGACTGGAGCAGGTTGCTGCACCTCTTGAAGCTGAGGGCTGCTGGGAAAATAGATTGCGCTAATGCATGTAAAGTGCTTAGCACAAGTTGTGGCATATCATGAGCATTCAGGGAGAGATGGGCTGCCGTTGCCCTTCAATCTGCATCCAGATTTTCAGATTTGCAACTGGCTTCAAAGCACAGGTGAGGAAAGCTAGGCCCACCCATGCAGGTGACGTGCTTTGACAACATTACACTGGAAGCTGATCACGTGGCCTGGAGAAGAATCTCTCCGGACACAAAGTGCAGTGTTTGTTTTCTTCCACTGAACTACAAGCCCCTTTGAGACAATCAAATAAGCATGATATATAACAAAAAATTTTCTGTGAATATTAGTGCAACATACAATCATCCTAAGTCACCCCTACTTTGCCGCTAGAAATGTGAGCCTTTCTCTATAAATATGATTCACTTTAAAGTAATTTTATTCTTTTAATTTTGACCTTTCTAATGTCATTCTACACTTGAAGCATCATCTTTGAAGAAGCGTCATAAAGAATGTCATTTTATGACCGGGAGTGGTGGGTCACGCCTGTAATCCTAGCACTTTGGGAGGCTGAGGTGGGTGGATCACCTGACGTGAGGAGTTCAAGACCAGCCTGGCCAACATGGTGAAACCCTGTCTCTATTTTAAAAATACAAAAATTAGCTGGGCATGGTGGTGGGTGCCTGTAATCCCAGCTACTTGGGAGGTTGAGGCAGAATAATTGCTTGAACTGGGGAGGTGGAGGTTGCAGTGATCCAAGAACGTGCCATTACACTCCAGCCTGGGCAGCAAGAGCAAAACTCTGTCTCAAAAAAAAAAAAAAAAAAAAAAAAAAAAAAAAAAAGTCGTTTATTCAGTCTTGCAATTTTCTTAATGAATATGCATTAAGCTTTATAAAAGTCTCTTCATAGTAAGAAAGGTCAGATAAGCAAAAAAAATGACATAAAATAAACTATAAGATCAACATTTATTTCATTAAAAATCTACTAGTTCTTGGTATTAAGCAATACACAATGTATTAAGTACAGGAGATCTGGCCTTTCTGTTTCTGAATTGTGTATAGATAGTTTTCACCACTTTTGAGACTATCAACATGATTTTAAGAAGGCAGAGCAGTTCTAGAGGTTCTTAGGAAAGATTCAGGTGTGAGGACATCTTTTTTTGGGTAGCTCCCAGCCAACACCTGGCATTCCCTGTTCTCAGCTACTCCCAAGTGGTATGTCCTCAAGACAGTGGGATGGAAGCCTGGCTCAGCTGCAGAAGTTCTCTTTCAAACCTGAAACATACCAGACACTTTCCCTGTCTTCTGTAGCTATGCAAATAGCACCAGCCCCTCCACCCTACAAGAGTTGACAATTTAGTCTCCAAGAATGTTCTGCATACAAGTAAACACATTCAGCTAGTAAAACACGTTGGAAGCAAATCTCTTACATGACTTCTATGTTGTCCAACAATTTGACATAAACACAAAGTTTTCTAAGAACACTTAATAAACATAATGCATGCATGGTATCTTAAAAGAAGCAGTAGCATCCTTTAACTGAGGAGCCTTCCTTAATTTATTCTATCGTGATAATTGGGTACAAGGAGATAATATGATCTGGAGGATGTGAGGGGGTAATGCTGCCAAAAATACACAGATTTTAAAAAATGTTTAGAGTCAGTAGAGAGGAAAGAAGGTAATCAGAGTTAAGCCATGAGCATTTTAAATGATTATGCTTTCATTTGAAATAGGCGCTCATTCATTCAAAGATTTTTATTGAGTGTCTGCTGTGTCCAAGGCACTAAGTTAGGTGCAATGTTAGATAAATCATGTCTTTCCCTTCAATGAGCTTGAAATCTGAAAGAGTACACAAGAGTACTTAGGTTAGGTACAGGTGGGAGGACTGCTCAAGCCCAGGAGTTCAACACTACAGAGAACTATGAACATGCCACTGCACTCCAGCCCAGGTGACAGAACATACATAGAACCTGTCTCTTCCAAAAAAAAAAAAAGTGTACATAAGACTTCAGATAGGAATAACATTGATTAAGAACCAGAGAAGGCCAGGCACAGTAGCTCACGCCTATAATCCCAGCAGTCTGGGAGGCCGAGGCGGGCGGATCACGAGGTCAGAGATCAGGAGATTGAGACTATCCTGGTTAACATGGTGAAACCCCGTCTCTACTAAAAATACCAAAAATTAGCCAGGTGTAGTCCCAACTACTCAGGAGGCTGAGACAGGAGAACGGCGTGAACCCAGGAGCCAGAGCTTGCAGAGAGCCACTGCACTCCAGCCTGGGTGACAGAGTGAGACTCCTTCTCAAAAAAAGAAAAAAAGAACCAGAGGAGGTGATCTTCAAACTTGAATAAGCAGCCAGAGTTTAACTTCTGGATAATAAAGGAAAAAACAATACAGGTAGAAAGATATAAGATCAACAGCTACAAAAAAAGCATTGAGGTAAAAAAAACTTAAGTAAAGAAAACAACATCACTTTGGGAGGCCGAGACGGGCGGATCACGAGGTCAGGAGATCGAGACCATCCTGGCTAATACGGTGAAACCCCGTCTCTACTAAAAAAAAATACAAAAAACTAGCTGGGCGAGGTGGCGGGCGCCTGTAGTCCCAGATACTCGGGAGGCTGAGGCAGGAGAATGGCGTAAACCCGGGAGGCGGAGCTTGCAGTGAGCTGAGATCTGGCCACTGCACTCCAGCCTGGGCAACAGAGCGAGACTCCGTCTCAAAAAAAAAAAAAAAAGAAAACAACATTGATTTAGATAAATAATGTACCTAAGGGGTATTAGAAGAAAATAGGATAAAAAGAAGTGGGTTCTGAGGAGGGAGGACATTCACATCAGTCTGATTTTATTCGGAAGATAGTGATGAAATGTTTAAGTCATTTAAGCAATGGAATAACACAACCAGAGCTTTGCACAGCATAATTTTTAAGGAATGCATAAAGTGAATAATATGTTCAAGAGACGAACAGAAATGAATCCATCAGAGGGCTGTTGGGCTAGCCCAGTAAAGATGGTATTTAAAAAGAGTGTTATGTGTGTTATGGTCCACAGGGACCTGAAAACCAACCTCGTCTGTGGGATAGTGGTGGACAGGATGGGCAAGAGACGGCAGAGAAGCCAAGGATGGCCCTTTTGCTTTAAGTCTGGGAAACTGGAAGGATGGTGGGACCACAACCAGAAAGGGGTAACTCAAGTTTAGCAGGAAGATGACGGACTTCATATGCCGGATGTGATGCTCCCGTAGGAAACCTTGGTGATGATGTTGAGAATAGAGTAAGAAATACAGAGCCGGAACTCAATAGATAGATAGATCATGATTTAGAAGTTATTCAATTGTGGTCGAAGAAGAAGAATTCAAAAGAAGGGAATAGATTGCCAAAGACACCTTGAAAAAAGAGAAGACGTGGAAGGCAGGTCTCTGGTGTATTAGTTTGCTAGGGCTGCCATAATAAATTACCACAAACCCTGTAGCTTCAAACAATAGAAATGTATTCTCTCAGTACTGAAGGCTACAAATCTGAAACCAAGAGGTCAGCAGGCTCATGCTCCCACCAAGGACTCTAAGGAAGGATCTATCCCTTCCTAATTTGTGAATCCATCCTTCCCTAGTTATGCTAAATGAAATAAACCAAATGTAGAGAGGCAAATACTATATTATCTCACTTAAATTTGAATTCTAAAAAAATTGAACTTGTGGAAATAGAGAGTAGAGTGGTGGTTGCCAGGGGCTGGAGTGTGGGGGAAATGGAGAGATGTTGGGTAAAGGGTACAACTTTCAGCTATAAGATAAATAAGTTCTGGGCCTAGTGTACAGCATAAGGACTATAGTTAACAATACTGTACTGTTTACTTGAAATTTGCTAAGAAAGTAGATCTTTTTCTTTTTTTCTTTTTTCTTTTTTTTTTTAATTATACTTTAAGTTCTAGGGTACATGTGCATAACGTGCAGGTTTGTTACATATGTATACTTATGCCATGTTGGTGTGCTGCACCCATCAACTCGTCAGCACCCATCAATTCATCATTTATATCATGTATAACTCCCCAATGCAATCCCTCAGATCTTAAGTGTCCTTACAACACACATGCATACACACACACACACAAATGGTTTGATTGTGTCATCATTTCATATATATCAAATTGTCATGTTGTACATCTTGAATATATACAATTTTTATTTGACAATTAAAATTTCTTTTTAAAAAATCTGTCCTTGCCTTATCTGATTTCTGGTGGTAGCCGGCAATCCTCTGCATCCTTTGACTTGTGGCAGCATAACCCTGCTTCAGTTTTCATACAGACTTTTTCAGTGCCTGTTTCTGTCTGTGTTCAAATTTTTCTCTTATTATAAGGTTATAAGTCATTGTATTAGGTATGACCTCAATTTAGTTTTATTACATTTAAATGATACTACTTCCTAATAGTCACATTCACAGGTACCAGGGGTTAAGACATCAACATATTTTGGCAGCACTCAGCTCTACCCGCTACAACTGAGAATGCGGATATTAGATGTGTAAAGAGAAAAAGAAAACAGAATGGGTATGGCTAGTAGGTAAAGAAGATGGTCATCATAATTCTTTGGTGAAGACATGATTTAATTTTACATTTTACAGTAATTTCTGTAAAATTTAATAAACATTTTTACATTTGTATGTTAATTTAATAAAAATAAAGTTACCCTATTTCAACTTGCCTGAAAGTAGTTCATGACTTTCTGGTGTACTTTTTTATTTGTTGTCTCACCTAATATGATATTGCAAAGGTAAAACTACCTTCAGGTGCTGAAAATAAAACCACGGTACATAGGTAGGTTGTGAAAGAAGGTATTTTGGAATTCCCTTTTAGAATTTAAAATATCATGGACTTGATCAGATATGGTGGCTCACGCCTGTAATCACAGCACTTCAGGAGGATAAGGTGGGAGGAACGTTTGAACCTGGAGTTCAAGAGCAGCCTGAGCAACATGGTGAAACCCTATTTCTTATTTTCTAAATTTATTTTTTTTAAATAAGATAAAATATCATGAACTTTATAGAACGTAAAACATCCCACAATTTACATATAATGAATTGTCATTGCCACTTGCGTTACAACAAAATTATGTCTTATCACTAGTCCCTCATGGGAATAGCTGATCTTAATATTGCTTATATTATTTTGATTGTTGCTAATTGTACAACTCCTCATTAAACAAAGTGGAAAACCTCATATAGAAAACTTCCTAAGGAAAAGTCTGCCTATAATTTTGTTATATGTTTTCCATAATTAAAGCATGTAAAGTAATAAAGGAAATTACTCAACCATCCTTGCTTTGCAAGTTCTGCAATCCTCATAGCATTGGTTTATGTAGTGCATCTTTCCTCTCACAATTATGTAAAAAAGCTAGAGCATATGTCATCGTTTCCATTTTAGAGGTAAACTTCAGAGGAGCCTCACGTTACTGAGAGAGTCAGAAAAGGAGCTGAGACCCGGTCCTAGGACCAGGGTGATACTACTATGGCCCCTTCATTATTACCTTCAACGTTTCTTTCACATTGATCAGCAAAATTTCACAGCAAAAAGGTTGATTAATGATCAATTAATGATTAAATGATTAATATCACCTAATTAAGCCCATGCTTGATAAATTTAAAGGTCTTGATAATAGTAAGGTTATAAAATTCATTTGAACACAATTAATGTATGTGAAACTTTGTACCCCAAATAGAAGATACATATTCATTCTATGCATACATGGAACTTTTTAAAGTCCATACTTGGCCACAAAACAAAATTTCAAGAAATAAGAAGGCATGTCATGAAATAATGTTGTCTGAACAAAATGCAATACAATTGAAAATAAAAAAAAAAATCCAAACACAAATTTTAGAACACTTCTTTGAAAAACTTTTATATCAAAGAAATTCTAATGAAAATTAACTTTTATAATTAAATGACAATGATAACACTGAAGATCAATACTTCGGAAATGAGGTTAAAGTAGTAAAGGAATATATCACCTTAAATATTAGAATATAAGATGACTGAAGAGCAAACTGTTAAGTCAGAAAATAACAGATTAAAACTAAAAAAAGGAGAAAGTAGAACATTAAAAAAGTATACAATTATTCTATGTCTCCATTTACTCATCTCCTTTTGGGGATACTGGAATCTCAGGAATAAGGACTGAGTCTAACAACAAGAAGCCAGAGATTTCTCTGCAGGAGCAGAGGATTTCTAAAGACAGCTATTTCAACACAATTTAGAAGAAGAAACCTAAGGCATTGAAACCGAACATCATAATTAAATGATTTCATATCAGGATGATGTCCAATACTGGTTTTCCTTAAAAAAGCCAAATATAACTGTACTTTCAAAATGTAAAGCTATATAGAAACAGAAATGTAAAATTAAAATAACCTTTCAGACTACATCTAAAATGAAAAATACTGAGAGGAAATGAAATTTATATTTTATTTATTACACTTTCTAGGACCCGTAAGGAATTATCAGAATTCTCAGTGACTCTATATTTTTTGTCCTAGATAAGTGACAAAAGACACGGTTTCAAGGCTTTGTATCGGCAAAACACACCATTCCCTGGGGCAGGTGTCCTCGCTAATGGCATCACTCTTAATTTCCATTAGGTAATGGGAAAGAAAAGTAAGGAGTGGGCTACAACTCCTTTGAAACAAATAGTATAACATCACAGCATGATTGCTCCACCACAGAACCTAGCACACTCGAAATTAGCAAAACAAAACAGATGAAACAGACAAAGTAGCTCTCACAACATCTATTTGCTAAAGGTGATACATTTTAATCTGAAAATAATTTTACTTCTTTACTTAAACCTCTCTATTCCTATTTGACATGTTACTCAAATACATTGTCTTACATATGATGCTTTATAAATTCATGTGCACTTCTAAAATTAACTAATTTGTGGTATTCTGATTATTACAATCCTGCTACCCCACTAGGCTGCCTCCAGAATAAATTAAAACATCAGATGTTAATTCTCTATTATGAGTCTGCTCCCCCCAAGATTATGAGCACCATGAGGGAGAAATATTGCCTAGTGCATTACTATACCATCAGCACTGCACACTGCCCATGGCCACTGTAGGCACTGAAATTTGTTGAAAAAAAAAGAAGAAAATGTTGTGGGTGGGAGAAGGGAGGGAGGAAAAGAGAAACAAGAAGTAGTAAAATAGAAATGAAAAAGTGGTTAAGACTAGAGGCAAATCACCTAGTGGAAGCAAAAAGTGGTAATTCGCAGTCTTACCTTAAGAGAGTCGTCAGAAAAAACTAAAGGAGAATTAGTTATTCTAAAATTACAGCATTTGAATTGTTTGAGATTTTGTTAGATTATTTCAGTATAGGGAGAAACAACTAGACACGTTACAACTATCCCTATGAAAATGATGCTCAGTAAGAGAATTTCCAATGCCATGGGATATGGAAATTCACATTCACGGGCTTAATCACCTTTTTCCCTCTAAAAACTGGCCCCTAAAGGGCTTCACTTTAGATATAAGGAGCCAAAATTTGAAAGTGTTCTCCAATGTGCATATGTTGGAAACTTAATCTCCAATGTTCCTAATAACAGGTGATTAGGTCGTGAGGGCTCTGCCTTCGTGAATAGATTATTGTCGTTGTGATGGGAATGGGTTAATTATCTCAAGAGTGAGTTTATTATAAAAATAAGTTGAACTTTCCCATGCTCTCTTGCACTATCTTCCCTTCTACCTCCGCCAAGGGATGACACAGCAAGAAAACCCAATAAAATCCTAGCATTTTGAGGTTGAACTTCTCAGTCTCCTGAACTGTGAGAAATAAATTATTAATTACTTAGCCTGTGTTAGTCTGTTATAGCAACACAAAACCAGCTAAGATACATGGGAAACATTATTTATAATGCAGCCTATTTACTGATGTCTCCAGATAACTGTAATAATAAGCAGAAAGAATGAATGTCCATTGAGATTTAAGAGAACTTAATTAGAATTGAAGAATTGATGAGACATTAGAGAGGGACAGAAAAAGATAGTGTTTATCTCCATAAGTGTGTACCAGCTGCTTCATTTTCTTCCAAGTGCCCTTTGTGCTTAGAAATAAATAAATGTATGGGATAGGTTAAAAAAAAGAAAAGTATCCCTGTCTTAAAAACTACCAAACATGACAAATAAGTTCATGTGAATGACACTGTACTTAACAACAGTTGATAATGGATATTGGATATTTTTGAGTATGCAACTATGCAGAACCATATAGCTGGCCCTATCTTAAATGCCTGGTGCTAAATCACAAAACTTAGCTTATTAAACATGAGCTGTGAAGATGACTGGCAGCTCCCTGATCAAAATGAGCTTTGTGAAGAATTATTTACCAAACCCCAATAGCCAGCATATGATACCAGATCTCCAGTGGTTTGCATATACTAGTTATTATCTTATGAATTTTTAAAATATTTTGCTCTTGTCCTCAGGGGTAGCAAATATTCATAGCATAAAATACACGACTTCCCTGTCACTTGACTAAGAAAGTATGAAGTATAGATTAATAGAACCACAAGGAAACATTTATCAGGTTAAAAAGGTACCAAATGACAAATATGAGAAAGAAAACCTTGCATTACACACAACCCTTTCCACAAGTGATAGTGCTCACTTATTGGGAACCAATCATGCATGAGGTTCTATGCAAAGGTTAAGTGATTTGCTCAAAATGGTGTGGTTTATAAATGCCAGAGGCAGGATCCAAAACCAAGACTGTCTGATGATAAATTTATTTCTCCAATATACACGCAACTCTTATTTCAGTTTATCCTTATAACAACCCTGGAATTAAGCAGAGCAACCATTGTTGAATTCACTCATTTATTCACCAAGCATTCATTCATTCAACAAACATTTACTTAGTGCCTGCTATGTGCTGGTCATTATACTTTACTGGTTACAGAGACTTAGGTCAAGAGAAATTAAGTCTTCTGAAAGATTATTCCTCGTATTCTTCCTGTTGTTTACATTTTCCAAAATATCTTATGTTGATTATCTACATTCAACCCAGAGTAAGGCAATTTAATTATTCAGGCATCTGCATTGTCATGGAATGTTTTCATAGGAGACATAATGTTTAGTAATTTATCAGGCTGAATAATAGCAGTTCTCAGTAATTAGGAGCAGTAGACTGAGGCTGCATACAAATGGTGCTTCTAATCTACTATATACAATATGAGACTGATTATAGTTTGTGAATTTATATAGAAGCAACATACCTTGATAACAGCAACACCTGAAACACAGGAAGCTATTTCCTTTGCATAACTTCCCAGTGTATAGATTATTACCAGATTTCTTCTAAATAGTTTTCTCTTGTAGGATGCTGATTTACGTCACAAATCTAAGGAGTATAGCAATGAATCCAAAGCACCTACTGAGTGTTTAGCCAAGTGCAAAGTGCTAGTGGTATGAAACAAGTATTTAGCCAGTTCTAGGTGACAAGAAGTTTTATGCTCTAATGATCTGAATTGATGGATGACCAAGGTCAGTGATCTAGGAAGAATGAGAGGAAGAAAACATGTAAGTGGCCAGCAGAACATTAACAATAACAGAAGTTTTTGTTCAGGGCTATTGGAAGGCAGGGATATTGGAGAATGGAGAGTACTGAGTAAACTCAAGGAAAATATTAGGCATTATTAACTTGAAGGGAAGGAATTTGCTACCTAAAAGAGTGTCAGCGTCCCAGCCACAACCAGGTAGCCTGAGAGAGAGAAACTCTCTTTTCTTGCAAAAGGTGAGCTTGGGTTTGCATACTCATCATAACTGCTCACCATTTGAAATATTTGAGAATTCATATTTTCTACTCTCCACCTTATTTATTTTTATGTGACAATTCATGTTTATTGTGATGTTTGGGGGGAAACAGGGCCTTTGTATTCTGACACTCCATTTAGTTTCTGTTTTATTTTTTGTTAAATTGTAAATAAAGCATTTTGTTTAAAGTGTTCGAACTGTATAAACTTCAAGTAAAAAAAAAGCTTAAAGGTAAAAAATTTAAAAACAAACTGTACCAACTTACATTAAAATAGGTACAACCAATGGGCGTTTAAGTAATCTCAAAGTATTTGTGATCATCTCTCTCCTTGTAAGACATTCCCTGAGAAGCATTTTATTTTAGATTAAAGAAAAATCGGCCGGGCGCGGTGACTCAAGCCTGTAATCCCAGCACTTTGGGAGGCCGAGACGGGCAGATCACGAGGTCAGGAGATCGAGACCATCCTGGCTAACACGGTGAAACCCCATCTCTACTAAAAAATACAAAAATCTAGCCGGGTGAGGTGGTGGGTGCCTGTCGTCCCAGCTACTCGGGAAGCTGAGGCAGGAGAATGGCGTAAACCCAGGAGGTGGAGCTTGCATTGAGCTGAGATCCGGCCACTGCACTCCAGCCCGGGCGACAGAGTGAGACTCCGTCTCACAAAAAAAAAAAAGAAAAAAGAAAAATCAATAAGCTTGGTGAAAGGTAGTGATTATATAATAAAGTGGGTGGTAAATTTGAAGTTAAGTCTAGAATTTAAATTTCACTTTCATTACAAAAGATTGGGGAGACCACAGGCAAGGCTCTTAATTTTAATGTGTGTGATTCATATAACTAAAGTGGCCTCAGTTGTCACTAGGGTGTGAGTACAATTGGTCTGCATGAACACTAAAATTTCATTGACTTTGTCCTATTTTCTTACAAAAACTTCTCAAAATCTCATCCAGTTATTTTAGGAAGTTCCTAGATGGTATCAAATAAGATCAATAACATGTCTGTTAGCTACAGCATAGTAAATGGTATCCCGCTCTGTCATTCCTACCTCCTGAAGCTCCTCACATTCATGGCTGACTATCAAACTGTGATGTCCATTCCAAAGATTCTCACTCCTAACATTTCAAAAAGCTTCCTCTCAAACTGCCTGCATATCCAGAGGATCAAGCTACCAGCATATTATTCCATAGAGTCAGGTAGTCGAGGCATCAGCGCCTCAAGGGCATTTTAATTGGGATTGAGAAGAATGCTATCTCAGTTCGCTTGGGCTGCTATAAAAAAAAAAATGTCATATGAATGGGGTGGCTTATAAACAACCGAACTATTTTATTTTTTTTCTTACACTTCTGGAGGGTAGAAAGTCCAAGATCAAGGCACGGGCAGATTCAGTGTCTGGTGAGGTTCTGCTTTCTGGTTCATAAATGGTACCGTTTTTACTGTGTCATCAAATAAGGAAGGGCTAGCTAGCTCTCCGGGGTCTCTTTTATAAAAGCACTCCACCCATTCAAAAGGTCTGCAGCCCCATTTCATACCTAACTCCCAAAGGCCCACCCTCCTAATGGCACCACCTTGGGAGGTAGGATTTTGACATAGGAATTCAGAGGCATGCAAACATTCAGACCACGGCAAATACCTTTCCACCTAACTGTTATTACCCTGGACATTGTAGTGTGGCTACACATCTCATGGACTCCAGAAGAAATCACTCCTTCAACTTTTGCCATCACCTCTTTCTCTAAAGGGCTCAGACATGAGTTCTGTGGAGCTGAACTGCCCAGAGGTTGTCACAACCCTTTGCTGTCTACTCTCTAAAGTTGAAGTGTAAAGAATGCCACACTTCTTTCTTTTCTTTAGTCATAGTACATCCTCTTCAAGCCCTACCATTATCCAAAGTTCTCGAGAAATGTGCGTCAGTCATTTTGTGGCCACTTTTCCTTCTCTTAGGTTGCTTCTTAACCTGGGGGCTTCAACACTTCAAGAGAAACTAGGGAAAATAATTTCCAATCCAGGACCATGGGTTGAAATCAATGGGTCTTGTTCATGTCCCTAGAGTCAGTATGAAGAAGGTTGCCTGCTTCCCTGTAGTAGCTCTAGTCTTACCAAGGCAGTCTCTGTCTTGGCAAGTTTTACTGACATTTCCACCCCAATAGGGGTTGGTCCCCAAATCTCTACAGGCTCCCTTAGAGAGGAACAGGACAGGGATCTCAGCTACTTGCAGAGATTCTCACTCTGCACACTTCCCAGTCTTAGGAAGTCCCATTATCAATTCTTCTTTCTGTTGTCCTCCCCTTCTCTTTTCATTTCATTATAACCATTTCCTTCCTTTCTCAGATAATCCAGGTTTACCTACTTGAAGGGCCCAAACCAGGAGTCATAGAATCAATCAGTCCCTTAAATGTCAACATGTCGGTTTGAATCACAAAGTAGTTTATAATATTTATGCCAACATCAAAAACTAGAAGATTATACATTTAGAATTTTTTGTGACTTCTCTTAATAAGCCAAAAAGTCTGATGAATTGAGTCCACATTCCTGCATGTTAAGAGTGGGCAGTAACTGAGTAGCACTTCAGTTAGGGCACACACTCAACAGTTTCCCACAGTCCTCACCACTCCCGACTGGTTACACCTAGCTCTCTTCATTGTTTTATGGTAACTGGTTGCTTACTGTGGTCATCAGAGTTTGCAACCCTTGGCCTGGACCTTACCAATAAAAACTATACAGCAAGATTTTCTTTACTTGGTGTCACTGTATCTGGCAACTTTGAGCTCTGAAATGCAAAAAGACTTTTAATATTTTCTGTGGTCTGAATGCTTGTGTCCCACCAAAATTCATATGTTAAAATGTAATCACCAAAGTGTGATGGTATTAGATGACACCTTTAGAGGCTCTGCCCTCATGAATGAAATTTGTGCCCTTATAAAAGAGAACTCAGAGGGCCAGCTCATTCTTCCTACCATGTGAGGACACAGTGAGAAGGCACCATTTATGACCCAGAAAGTGGGACCCCACCAGACACCAAATCTGCTAGTGCCTTGAATTTGGACTTCCCAGCCTCTAGAACTGTGAGAAATAATTTTCTGCTGTTCATAAGCTACTCACTTCATGGTATTTTTCATAGCAATCTGAACAGAGTAAGACAATATTCCTCTGGAGCATGAACACTCAGAAATCCAGAATATGGGCCCTGATTGTTCAATCCTCTGAATGGGGAATCAGAAATTACCTTTTTATTCTCTGGTTGATGAGTCCAAAGTACCATATTTTGCATGCTAAATTGCTAAATATGACTCTTTTACTTTTATACCTCTTGTATTCCTTTAATATGTACAACTATGTCCTCTTCTAATATAAATACACTCTCCTCTAACATGCTCTATTCCCTGCATGTGAGCCAGTGCATGCAAAACACATGCCTCCCCCATCCCCCATCCCCCATCATCAACCTGATCACAGCGGATTCTAGCAATAATAATATAATGCCCACTTCTCAGAGGTGTAAGAATTAAATAAAATTATGTGTTTAGGTTCTGTTTTTGCCATTGTTTAACCTCTCCTTTACCTATCCGCATTTCAATTGCTACAGCCCATCTGTTCAGATTTGTCAGAGTCTAATAAATTGTCTGAGGAACCAGATGGATAATTAAGGCTGAAGAACAGAATAGGGGTATTAAGCATCCCGTGGACGCATCCCCAAACTCTGTCCTTGGAAAATTGGACAAGGAAAGAGTATGCTTTTTCTGGCTATGAGTCATTCCTTTGGAAACCTGAACAAGGTAAATTTAAGTCACAAGGCTGAGTTTTGAGGGCAGAACCTAACAGAGCTCAAGATTTCCACCAAACTTTAATCTCTACTGACTGACATCAACAAAGATACAATCCACCTCTTCAGATTGTGTAACAATGAGAAAACAAGAGGGAGCTGTCAAAGAAATAGCATTTGACTTGCTTTTATGGAAGAAATTAATCAACCTGACTGTATCTTAGAAAAAGAAAAGTGAAAAGGTTGAGTCTGCCTCTAACATCCTTTAAACTGCCTCCAAAAAATAGCAAGTGAACATAGGGCATTTCAATTTACTCATAATCAAACGAGGCTAAATGATTGTAAATTTATTCGTATCAGTTTCCATACCAATACCTTCACTTTGGTTTTGTATGACGAAATGTCCTTTCCCCTTTTCGAGATAATTTCTTCGCCTATATCCTTGAGCCTCGATTCTGTTCTCTCATCTTGCCATTAGACTTATTCCATTAATATTTCTTTCTTCTCCTGCGTTTTTGCTCCCCCCTCCCTCTCCCATTAGTTCTGTCTCTCTGAACTTCTCCATATAATTTTATAGCTAACATTTTCTTCCAACTTATAAAGAAATACATATATATATATATATATAACGCGTATATGATATATATATATATATATGCTACTTTGAGACAGACACTTCTGTAACTATCTACTTCATTTCATCACTTTTCTTCCCATTATGGCCAGACCACTTGGAAAACCAGTTTACTCATGACCTCCACCCTCCAATTCCCCATTCATTAACCCAACACACCACTGAAATTACTCTTTTCAAGGACACCAATCCATTTTACTCATGTATACTTTGTAGCTAATTAATGTGGAGCTAATTTCATTCTTAGTCTACTTAACTTATTTACCTAAATACAAATGTCCTCTTTGATGCTCTATCTTCCCTTTGAGTCCATTGTGCCATGGCTTCTAGGTCCTTTTCATGCCTCTTTTTTCTTTTCTTGATCTTCATAGTTACATTCTTTTGCTTTATTTTCCCTCATAAATATTGGTGGTACCCAACATTCTCTCCTGCGCCAACTTTTCACTTTAAGAATCTCCCTGGGCAATCTCATCTAAGTGCAGGGACTTGACTATTACCTCCACCCTGATGATCTTCAAATCATATACATTGCTACTTAACAGATCTCTTTCCTGATATTCAGAACTAATATCCAACTGCTCATATAGGTCATCCTGGAGATACTTCAGCAACAGCGGTAGAACCGACATTAAACCTATCTTTCCTCTTAGGATCTAAGCTGGATACCATCTGACAACCAGTCACCTAAGCCAGGTGTCATCCTAGGTTTCTCTTTCTCCTTTGTACTCAATTGATCATTAAGTTTTTTCAAGTTGACTTCCCAAAAAAGGTGTTCCATCAGCCATCGTGACTGCTTAATTGGGTTGTGGAACTCCTTAACGGATACTCCTGGCTTCATTATTGACCTGCTCCAATCTATCTTCCACGCCAATCCATCTTGCCATCTTGCCTGAAGTTGTTCCATTGTGTTACCACCCTAATTAAATCTTTATCATTTATTAAAGTTAAGTTTGTAGTCATTTCTTTAAGGTTAAGTCTGTACCATGGTTGCTTTGGCCCTCTATGATATGGCTGCTCCTTACCTCTCCAATCTCATTATCTGCCTTTTTCTTCTTCGGCAACTTGGAGCATGTAAAGTTTTGAGGACACACCATTTTATTGCATGGCTTCATGCCTTTACCCATGTGCTCTTTGTCTTCTATCCTCATTCCCCTTTTCTGCATTAAAAAAAATTCTACTCTTCCTTCTCTCTTCTTGGATGCTTTCCTTGAATACCTCATCTTTGTCTGCCACTTACTACCATGAGAAGGTTGAGCATTTCCTCTTTTGCATCTCCATCTGTTTTTACGCCCTGTTGAAGCACCAATCACACTAAAATTTGCCAATTATAGACCTAGTTATCTTCCCCTCTTTTAAAAATAGGATCTCTAAGACTTAAGCATTATATTTTGTCTTTGAATCTTCAGCACCTAACCTAGTGCCTGGCTCCTAGCAGGATGTTAATAGATGAGGAATAAATGGATAATTTCAATTTATAAATATGCAATAAGAGCTTAACAAAATGTACTAAACTGGGGAAATAAGCATGAATTAGCACTCAGAGGAACTTGCAGTCTAGTGATACTTATAAATCAAGTGACTTACACACAAAAAATACAACAGAAATTGATGGATATATTGTCACTGGTGTGACTTCATAAAGTAAATTAGAGTAAATGTGCTATTGTCATTATCTGTTATTGTAAATATCCAGATTTGCATAACAGATAAGTAAGGAGGTAGTTATTTGCTTTTCACAAAGATTACTATTTTGTTAGTGGATTTCCATAGGATTGCTTGAAGTTATCAGAGTCTATAAAATAAAGCAATTCATAGCAAGTTTCTTACATATAGATTGTATAAGGTTAGGTATACCACACCTCATCTTCCCGCAGCCTCCCTCTTTTATTTTATCACCCATAGGACATTCAAGAGTGATGCTCAAATAACTTCTTAACAGGCTCCAGAAGTAAAAATAAAGTCAGGTCAAAATCAAAGGACATAAGGCAGGAGGTCAATGGAAAATTACTTTCCAGGATTTAAGAACTGGCATGCTGAAAATGTGAAGCCAACATCCATCTAATGTTGAAGCTGTTCCTTTACACAGGTTCCAGAGGTGTGTACTATCTGAATTACATAAAATTCCAAGCATATTTCATTCATTCATTAAAAAAAAGTATTTAAAAGTGACTCTGTGAGCCCAGAGTGTCTTACGCCTATCAGAAGAGCGTAACTGCCCACTCAATGCAATTTGTTCAGGTTAGTCCCAGCACAAAAAGCTTGGGGCCCTTCTTTCACATTTGAAGTAATCGATGTCCTCTTAATCTCCTAAACGTGATTGAGAAAGAATGCCATCATATTTCTTTTAGCTACTATCTTGAAACCATCAAGAGAACAAGCTTTTGGCAATTACCTGCCAGAGGCTGGGGGAGGCAGGCGGATGGGAAAGTGGGAGATGTTGAACAAAGGGTACAATATTTCAGTTAGATTGGAGAAATAAGCTGCAGTAATATCTTGCACAGAATGATAACTATAATAAATAACACTATGCTGTATATTGATTTGTTTTAAATATAGAGAAAGGGTCTCTCTCTGTTATCCAGGCTAGAGGGCAGTGGCACGATCATAGCTCACTGCAGCCTCAAACTCCTGGGCTAAAATGATCCTCCCACCTCAGTATCCCAAGTAGCTGGGACTATAGGTGCATACCACCATGCCCAGGTAATTTATAAAATTTTTATTTTGGAGAGATGAGGATCTTGTTATGTTGCCCAGGCTGGTCTTGAATTCCTGGCTCAAGTAATATTCCCACCTCAGACTTCCAAGATGTTGGTATTCCAGGCATAAGCCACCACACCCAGCCTTGCATTGTATATTTCAAAATTACAAAAAATGAACTTTAAATGTTTTCACTACAAAAACAAGTAAGTAGGTGAGATGGATCTGTCAGTGTGATTTAATCATTCCATAATATAAACATTTATCAAAACATCATGTTGTACTGCATACATATATATAAAATTATTATTGTCAATCACAATTTTTTTTTAAAAGAGAGAGCAAGCCTAAGGATGAGGCAGGTACTGAGAAAAATCACAGAGAAACAAGACCAGATGCTGATCAACTCTAGATTTTACAGTAATGTGAGTAAATGAATTCCAGTATTATTTAAGTCAGTGTGTTCTGAGGTATCTGATATTTGTAACTAAAGTCATCCTAAATTAGAGAAAAAATAATCAAGAACTAGATCATGAAGGACCCTTTAAACATGTTAAGACTTTTGACTTAAAGAGACTAGGAAGCCACTGAAAAGTCTTATAAGAGTAGTAGCATGACTGTTGGCCTTAATAAACTTTGACTTTCATCAAAGGGAAGATGATAATCTGAATTTTATAGTTTGGTTTAGTACTTCCTAAAGGAACTCTGAAGAAGAATTCTATAAGTGAATTGATAACATGTTTGTCCATGCATCAATAACAAGTTTTTGCTAACAACTCTCCTACCTAAACAGTATTTATAAACACTGCCATATCTTTCCTCTTACTTATTAACAACACCAACTCAGTTACTAAATAGCAATTATCAGGAAGTTCTTGTGGGAAGTTCTCTGCTGCACCCAAATTGTAGAGTCAAGAGTCCTGGAGAACTAAAAACAGCTTTGGTCCTATTGTCAAGGTGGTTTGATTGTGACAAAGATTCTACTGGTGTCATCCTTGAAACGTTTCTTTCCCTTACTCCCCAAGAGTTTTGTTTATTCTATTTCCAAAATGTGTATTTAATCCATGCACTGAACTTGGTCTCCACTGTTACTTCTTTAAGGAAAACTACCATCAGGAATGTAAACTATTGAAAATATGCCCTCATTGGTGCTCCATTCCCATACCCACCGGCAGCTAGCATGAGCACTCTAGTGACGGTTTTCTCCTAATGAAAACTTTTCAATGGTCTCCCAGTGAGCTCAAGATCAAAATCAGAATTCTTAATATGACTTCAAGGATGCTCTAGGATCTGTGCTTTCCTGTGTCTCAGCTTCATATCAGCCAAAGTCATCTTCAGCACTCTCTCCAGCACTCATCATGTGTACAGTCCAGGACTTCTCTTTGCTCTACAGACCCACCACATGTCTCCTCTAAGGACCTGGCGTTAGGGCCCCTGCCTAGCTTCTCTTTGGCCTCCTCCATATTTAGCAAATAATTTTTCTGGATTCAGGTCAATGTAACTTTACCAAGGAGATGTCTTCTAATCACTTTGCTATATTAAGTCCACATGTTACCTGCTTTCATAGCACTCCATGCTTTACCTTCACGTCCTTTTCACAGTAGCTATATATTTATTTGAGTAACTATAAGTTAATGTCTATCTCTCTCGCTTAACTGTTAACTCCATAAAGTTTCATGGATATGTGATTCTTTATTTAATCCCAGAACCTAGCATAGGTCCTAGCACATAATAAGCATTTAATATAAATGAATCCATACACAAATAACTCAGCATGACTCTGTTTGTAATACAAATTTAGCCATGCCTCCATAGGTGTTTCTTTTGCCATTCACAAGGTCATTTGCTGAAGAAAAAAGTCCTCAACCGAGCTCTACCATTCATTAGTCATGTGATTGTAAAGCAAGTCACTTATCTCTGTATTTATTCATCTTTACTCAGTTTTCTCCTCTATAATCATAGGTACCAGACTGGGTTTTTTGTTTGTTTGTTTTTAGACGGAGTCTCGCTGTCTCCCAGGCTGGAGTGCAGTGGCTGGATTTCGGCTCACTGTAAGCTCCGCCTCCCGGGTTCACACCATTCTCCTGCCTCAGCCTCCCAAGTTGCTGGGACTACAGGCACCCACCACCGTGCCCGGCTAATTTTTTGTATTTTTGGTAGAGATGGGGTTTCACTGTGTTAGCCAGGATGCTCTCGATCTCCTGACCTCGTGATCCACCCACCTCGGCCTCCCAAAGTGCTGGGATTACAGGCTTGAGCCACCGCCCCCGGCCTTGGGTTTTTTTTTTTTTTTTTTTTTTAACTCTTGTGAATTGTACAAGTTCTTTAAAAGTTGGTACATTTTTGCCCTTCTTTAATCACCAGAAGAATAAATTGCTTGCTTTCATTTGATAACAAGTTAACAACTGAACATCACAAAATGTATCTGACAGAAGTCATTTGCATCTTTTCCTTACTTCTTACTCTCCTTGGCATTTTTCTTAAGTAAGAGATTTGCCCAAAATGCATATATGTTGGAATAAGTCTATGTTACCATGGCAATAACCAGAAATAAAAGCAATGTAAAAAAAAAAAAAGTGTTACAGCCTTTTGATTACAGTCAGGAATGAGATCTAAGGAGAATATCTTCAAAATTAAAAACCTTCCCAAAGTAGAATCAACATTTCTAATACAATAATGTTTTGCATGCAGTCTACCTTTTTCATCCTGACTGTTGACAATCAGCCAGAATTTCAGTAAATAATCAGGAGTCATTCAAAAATATTTGTATAAAGAACATATAAACAAAGTATGCTTTGTGAGGACTCTTCCTGCTCAAACTGGGATGGGAGAGTCTCCCACCCAGAAAGAGGCACTTCCTCTTCTGCTTTACTGATGCTCTTTAAAGGTTTCAGGAGAATGAAGGCTCAGGGCTACTAGCAGCTGCTGACCTCATGCCTCATGCTGAAAGCAAGGTCATAAACCAAGTTAGACATGTTTTTAGTCCCTCTCTTTTCTCTTAAAGAAAGAGTGGGCCAATCTAAATGCTCAGTGGCAAATCCTAGGCTTTAATGAGGTTTGATGATGTGCCAAAACACTGCTAACAACAGAACATACCATGACGATTAAGACATGGCTCTGCCTTTAAGGAGCACAGAGTCTAATGTGCAGCAGAATCATTTCTGACATAGCAGAGGACAGAACAGGGCAGAGGGATACACAGAGTGATTAATGTAGCACAGAAAAAGGGGTAAGGAAAGAAGGGCAGGGAATTTTTCATAGAAAAATCAATGTTTTGTTGGAATCTTGCAGTACAAGTAGGATTTGCCTAGAAAAAAGGAAGTGGAAGCAGGAGTAACATTGACGACATTTAACAGCCTGCACAACCTGGGCATTGACTGATTAAGTCTTTACTCTGGAGCAGGGTCTTGAAACCCCACTCCCACCAAGACAGGTGTCTGATTTGTTAGACTTGCAGGGAGGGAGCAAACATTCCTGTAGAAAAAGACACAGTTGTGATAATTGATATATTTGTATAAAAGCATTTTGATATTTTAACAACCAGTGTATCTGTGCTCGTGTGTGTTCACTAAATATCTACCCTGATGTGGGGGAGAAACTTATAGACACCCAAAACCATCTGCACAAAACACAGGGTGCCAAGAGACCATGGAGAGTCTCAAGCTGCTCCAAGTTTAAACCCTGCAGAACTGAGACCAAAGAAGATGATGCTGAGGAGACAGGCAGAGGCCAGTTCCTGAACAATCTTTTTCCCCAGACTAGATCATCAAACTGTTTTCAGTTGATGGTAAGACACAGAAGACTTTAATGCAAGCTAGTGAAGTGGTTAGAGTCATATTTTAGAAAGATCACTTTGGCCTTAGAATGAGGATGAAATTTGTGAGGAGAAATGTTCGAAAGCAAGAAGACACAGTAAACAAATAAACAAAGACACAGTAAAGAAGACATCTGTTTCCAGCAGCAGGGCAGAGGAGATTCTCTGAAAGCCCCTCCTGCTCTGATACAACTAGAAACTGGATAAAATGACTAGGATCACAAGATGGAAAGGAAAATTGACAAAAAATAAAAGACAGAGAAGACAGCAAACTGAAAAAAGTCAGGAGCAGGGAGCTTTCTGAAAGCAAAAGCTGATAACCAGCTCTGTAATCTACAGACCAAGTACAGGTCCAGCCCCAGTTCACAGAGATGAACCTAAGACCTGCAGTGAGTGGGGTAGGTGTGCATTAAAGCACCGCAGTGTGGACAACATGCCCAATTGTCCCTATAATCTATCATTTTTTTCTTATCTATTTGAGGCTACTTATTTAAAAATTATATGTTTAGTATGGTGATATCTTCCTGTTGAGGGGAATCCTGTATAAATTATATAGAAAATTTTTAAATTGTTTATTTCCCCGAAATCTAACTTGTCTGCTATTAATATAGTAACTGAATTTTTATTTGGTAGTATTTGTCTATTATATTTTATTTTCTTCCTTTTGCTTTCAGTTTCTTTGCATCTTTATGTTTATTTCTTAAGTAGAACAGAGCTACTTATTTTAAAAATCTGTATGAATCTTTCTACTTAAACTAGTGAGCATAGTCTTCTTGTACTTACTGTAATTAGTGACATATTTGGATTTTTTTTACTGTCTTGGCTAGCATTTCCTATTTTCCTTGTTGTTTATGTTTCTCTTCTTCACTTTCTTGCCTTTATTGGAATAATTTAAGTGTATTTCTGTTTCATTTCATATTTTATTTTTTTCCTCTACTGATCTGGAAGTGGTACTGGTTGTTTCCTCTACTGTTTTGAATAATTGTCTAACAATTATTTTAGTTACCCTTTGTGGCATGTTACAGAAATATACAGTCATATACCACTTAACAACAGGAATACATTCTGCGAAATGCAAGTTTAGGTGATTTTGTCCTTGTTTGAAGATCATAGAGTGTGTTTCCATGAACCTAGATGATGTAGCCTATTATATACCTAGGCTATATGAAAAAGTTAGTTATTGTTTCTAGGCTAGAGACCTCTACTGCATGTAACTGTACTCAACACTGTAAGCAATTGTAATATAATGGTATTTATGTATCTAAACATGTCTAAACATAGAAAAGGCACAGTAAAATTATGGTATAAAAGATAAAAAAAATACTACACCTGTATACGGCACTTACTGTGAATAGGGCTTGCAGGTCTGGAAGTTGCTCTGGGTGTCAGTATTGGAGTGGAGAGTGAAGTGAAGTCCTAGGACATTAGTGTGCATACTGTAGATGCTATAAATGCTATACACATAAGTTACACTAAACTTATTAAAAATATTTTTCTGGGGGGAGGGGGGAGGGATTGCATTGGGAGTTATACCTGATATAAATGACAAATTGATGGGTGCTGACGAGTTGATGGGTGCAGCACACCAACATGGTACAAGTTTACATATGTAACAAACCTGCACATTATGCACATGTACCCTAGAACTTAAAGTATAATAAAAAAAAAAAAAAAGAAAAAAAAATTTTCTTTCTTCAGTAGTATATTAACCTTAGTGTAAAGTCCAGATAAGTTAGCAACAATGAAGAAGGGGCCTCAGGGTGGGGGAGAACAATTCTTCTGAGAAATGGCTAACCACAAACAACCAGCTTGCACAGCATCCCGTTCCCAAATACCTCATTCCATATGTAGCCCCAGCAGCATGACCCTATCTGCACGTAACCTCTCTAGCACAACCACATAAAACATCCCTCTAGATCCTATCTCTTGGCAGACATCCTTCTCCCTGCTGTACTGCCCATTGCTCTCTTGCAACGTATTTTCTTACTTTCTCTAATAAATCTGCCTTTCTTTACCCATGACTGTCTTTGTAAATTCTTTGACCACCCGCAACACCAGCCCCAGCCAGGCACACCCATGATACTTACCTTACTGTAACTTTTTTACTTTATAAAGATTTTCACATTTTTAAACTTTTTGCTCTTTGTGATAACAATTAGCTTAAAACACAAAGCCATTGTACATCTGTACAAAAAACTTTTTTGTCCTTATAAGCTTTTTTTCTATTTGTAACTTTTTTCTCTTTAAACTGTTTGTGAAAAGCTAAGATACAAACACACACTAGACTGGACCTACACAGGGGCAGTAACACACATGAAACTGTCATCTCTTGTGATAACAACGCCTTTTTCTGGAATACCTCGTGAAGGACCTGCCTGAGGCTATCTTTTTAAGTAGAAGGAGTACATTCTAATATAATGATAAAAAAGTATAGTATAGTAAATACATAAACCAGTAACAGAGTAGTTTATTATCAAGCGTAATGTACTTACATGTACATAATTGTATGTGCTATACTTTTATGTGCTATACTTTTATGACTGGAATCACAGTAAGTTTGTTTATACCAGCATCACCACAAACACATGAATAATGCATTGCAGTATGTAGGGACCAAAGGAAAGCATCGTCTTTGCCCTCTGAAGGTTTGCTGAAACAATAACTCCCAAAGGCCAGATTAACTGGAGAAAAGGCATACGAAATATATTAACATGTAACTGGGAGAACTGCAGAGAGATTACCACCCCCCAGCCCCAAAGCGGTTCAGAAGCTTATAGATGATCCTGACAAAATGGATAATGGGAGATGGGAGAGAAGAGGAATTCTGTTGAGGGAATTACTAGGGAGAATAAATGAATCAGGGAACAGAGATTAGCTTGTACAGTATCTTGTGAAAGAACCTGTTCAGGTGTGGTTATATTCTTGGTCCTACAGGGAGAGGAAGAATAAAACAACCGTTTTCCTTGGTGGTTCGGGACATTAAGTGGATAAAGGAATTTAACCACTTCATCCTGTGCTTTTGGAGAGATTGTGAGGGAGTTAAACAGGTCATTGAGACCTTGAGGCTTCATCAGTTCAGCATACCAAAGCACCATATTTTGGGGTATGGATTACTGAGTACCAATAACTTCGAGGTTACTATGTCTATGATGGCACTAGGTGTCAACTCCATTACTATCTTATGGGGCTGTAGTGTTATATGTGGTCTGCTGTTGACACAGAATGTCATGAAGTGGTACATGACTGTATTTTGTCTTTGTCTTGCTTCCTGGCACAGAACTCCTAAAACCTTTGGAATTTTCTGAGCAATAGGAAGTTCTTCTGTTGTTCATAATGAGCTCCTTTCAATCACACTTGAGTTTGTACTAATGAGGTAACTGAGGATAGATCTCCTGGATTGTCTCAGGTTGGGGCTTATCAACAGAAAGACCAAGTGATTAGAGGATTGGAGCTTTCAGCCCACCTACCTGAGGAAAGGGAAGAATAAATGCTATAAATATCCTTGGACAATGAGATTTAATGTGCTTCTCTGCTGGGGCTGGGAAGGCATGGACGCTTCATGCTGCCCCCATCACTGCACCTACTTTGCCCTAAGCATCTCTTCCACGTGACTCGTCCTGAATTTCATCGTTTATAATAAACTAGTAAATAGAAGTAAAGCGTTCCCCTGAGTTCTATGATGCATTCTGGCAAATTATCAAACCTGAGAAGGAGCTGTAAGAATTCCAGACTTGTAGCTAGTTGGTGAGATGTAAAGCCTGAGACTTCTGACTAACACATGAAGTGGGGAAGTCTTGTGTGACCAAACCCTTAAATCTATGGAATTTGACACTAACTCTAGGTAATGTCAAATCTGAATTGAATTGAGTTGAACTGGATTGTATTGAATTAAATTAAATTTATTTGGGTTGAATGGTTGGACCCCCAGTAGGTGTCCAGAAAATTGAAAAATTGGTTGTTGGTGTTGCAAAACACTTCAGACCCTTCAAATGTTAGCATGCATAATTAATGAAGTCTGAAATTAATTAATGTTTTAGCCTTCCAAAATAGGTAAGGGAATTGGGACATAAAATTCTAATCACCCTCCTTATGACTTAGTTGTTATCATTTTTATTTTCCATTCTTAATTCTTCAACATACACTTATTGTTGTGATCATTATTATCATTCACAGAATGTTTAAATTTACCTAGAAATTTACTAACATTATTGTTCTCTATTTCCTTTTGTATTATATATAAACTTCCTTCTGAGGTCATTTTCCTTATTCCCAAAATGTATTTTTTAAAATAATTTTCTAATTTTCTGTTAATGTTCTGTTTTGATTTGGTTATTTCACTTGGTTGGATTTAAAGGCAGTGATAGTTTAGTTACTGATGAATAGGAAGACACTAGCAGTCTAAGACATAAAGTGGCAAAACAATGTTTTATATTATGACCTGTATTTGATATGAATTAAATGTGTGCTTTAAACAAGACATTGGCTGGACAATTATTATGTAAAGGAGAAATATAAATGTTGTGGGGTGGGGTAGCTGCTTCATACTGCACTGAGAACTAAAAAAATATTAAGTGTTCAGGATTCTTGCTTCAAGACATAGTCAGAAGTACAGGGAAGTTTTATGACTATCCAGAAAAACTTCTTATTTCTTGCAGCTATAGGGCTGGTATAATTTTAAAATTAGATGAAGAGTTGTATCTGGAATTGCTTAACTACAATATAAGTGGAATTTACAGCTTTGCCAAGTCTTATATGTGAAAAGTGGGACAATTATTGTAAAAGAATGGAAATCTGTGATTAAGGTAAATCTAGATGAATCTGAATATCCCAAACTTTGAAAAGCCAGTGAATTCCCCCTTGTCAGCAGAAACAACTCCTTGCTCACTATGTGAATAGTATGGTCTTATCCTGCTTGAAAACTCTGTAAGGACCTCACCTATGATCATTATCTTGCCTTAGGATGTCAATTGTCCTTATGCCTAAAAATGACTACCCTTTATTGTCTCCAGTCATATATCCAGAGTGAGATGAAAACATACCTCAGAAGAGCAAATACAGAGTTCATTCTATAAGGACAATGATATGGTTTGGCTCTGTGGCCACACCCAAATCTCACGTTGAATTTTGATCCTCAATGTTAGGGGAGGGACCTGGTAGGAAGTGACCGGATCATGAGGGTGGATTTCCCCCTTGCTGTTCTTGTGATAGTGAGTTCTCACCAGATCCGGTTGGTTGAAAGTGTGTAGTCCTTCCCCCTTTCCTCACTTTCTCTCCTGTTGCCATGTGAAGATGTCTTTGCTTCTCTTTCAGCTTCCACAATGATTGTAAGTTTCCTGAGGCCTCCCCAGTCATGCCTCCTGTCCAGTCTGTGGAACTGTGAGTCAATTAAACTTCTTTTCTTTATAAACCATCCAGTGTCTTGTAGCTCTTTATAACAATGTGAGAACAGATTATTACAGACAAGATTTGTACAAAATATAGTAAAATTTTCTAATACATATCAACAAAACTTAGGAAATGTGTGAGAATAGATCCTAAGAATGTCAGACAAAGGAAGAAGAAACATAATTTTATATTGGGCAGTTTATCTGCATGGACATACTTAGCACAGATTCTGTGTTCATTATGCTTGCTCAAACATCTGGGAATTATTTTACAATACCTGACAGCATTTTTTAATTTTTAAGCAATATTTACAGCATTTGGTGGTGCTACTTTGATCCATGTGCCAAGTAATTCATAAGCTCTCACTGGTGTCAAAGAGAAAATGCACTGGATAGAATTAAATAGGCAAGTATAACTTTATTCTAGACTATTTCAATGGGAGACAAAGATTGAACTCACTTACACTAAAACAAAAGGCAAAAGGATTTTTAAGAAGTTAGGTAAGCCAGTGGAAGTACTGAGGACTGAAGGATGTTGGAGGGAGACTAGTAAATGGGATTAGGCCGTCTGTGTTTGCTGATTGTTGCTTAGCATCATCGCTAAGATCCTACCCTCCCACAGAGACTGGGAGATAGGGGTGGTATGTCTTTTAATAATTACGATTCAAGGGGATGCCTCCCATGTACTTGAGTAAGACTTTCCTGGACTATAAAGCTGGCAAGGGGTTAAGGGAAGATTTATATCTCAGGGTACCAGAGAAAGAATTAACAATTGCAAGTTTTTGAAAGTAAATGTGCTGAAAGAAAAGAAAAGAAAAGAAAAGAAAAAAGAAAAGAAGGAAGGAAGGAAGGAAGGGAAAGAAAGAAAGAAAGAAAGAAAGAAAGAAAGAAAGAGAGA
>NW_016813672.1:614853-664176 GCF_001698545.2 Rhinopithecus bieti
AGAAAGAAAGAAAGAAAGAAAGAAAGAAAGAAAGAAAGAAAGAAAGAAAGAAAGAAAGAAAGAGAAAAAAGAAAGAAAGAGAGAGGAAGGAAGGAAGGAAGGAAGGAAGGAAGGAAGGAAGGAGGGAGGGAGGGAGGGAGGGAGGGAGAGAAGGAGGGAGGGAGGGAAGGAAGGAAGGAAGGAAGGAAAATAAATAAATTAGGGTCCCCTAGTGAAGTAGAAATGTATCTAGCCAGTCACAGTGACTCACATCTGTAATCTCAACACTTTGAGAGGCCGAGGCAGGAGGATCACCTGATCCTAGGAGTCCGAGACCAGCCCGGGCAACATAGAGACATCCCCATGTCTACAAAAAAATTAAAGAATAAAAAATAAGCTGGGTGTAGTGGCACATTCCTGTGATTCCAGCTTACTCAGAAGACTGAGGTGGGAGGATTGCTTAAGTCTAGAAAGTTGAGGCTGCAGTGCACTGAAATTGTGCCACTGCACTCCAGCTTGGGTGATAGAATAAAACCCTATCTCCAAAAAAAAAAAAAAAAAAAAAAGAGGAAGAAGAAGAAGAAGAGAGAGAGAGAAAAGAAAGGAGGAAAGAAAGAAAAAACTTATCTAAAGTTTAGTCAAACTGAGGTGAATATCTTGATCAATGGGTCCCGAGCAAGAGGAGTTCTCTTGCTATTTCAGACTGTAAGTAATCAATTCCATCACTGGGAACTTAGGAGCCCATAGGCCTGATAGGGCTTGAAGTATATGGAGCAAACAGGATGTTGTAGGGAGAAAGTATTATTAGAAGAATTTCAGTGCAGTCCTCTAAGATTTTGTAGAAAAGCTATGCCATCACTGACAAATTACTCCTTTTGATTAACAGCTCCTGACTTACTATTAGGTTTTGGTAGAGTCAGAGTAGATAACCACAGGCTCAAGAGTGAATATGCAACCTGAGTGCTGCCTCTTGAAGTTATTATCAGCTGACCACAAAGTCATAAAATCAGACTTGCATAGCAGGATTCTGTCAACATAGGGCCAGTTTGGTTACGAGTGCTGGTTTTGTTTAATTAAAAGTTTGGGGGATAATTAACTAGTGGCACATGATTTATTAGTGTTGAACACTAATGGAATTCTAACCATGGTGAGCAATGTTCTTGTTAATAATAAAATAAATTATTATGATCAGTGAATTGTAAGGAACAAGCTAATTATAATAGTAAAGTCCTTAATAGATTAGCAGAATTTTCAGTCTGACAAATTTAAGAAAACACTCTCTTATGTCTGAAAAGTTAAAAATCGTCTCTGGCCATACCACCTGGAACATGCCCAATCTCGTCTAAAACTTAAATATCACTTCTTAATTTTTGATGTCCACAACCAGTTCAAGTCAAGAAGACTTACTCAAGTTTCATGCATGGTTTTTCTTCAAATATTTTGCCCTATTTGTATTACCATTAGCAATAAGTTCCTGATAGTTCAAGGAACTGTTCCTTATGTAACCTGTATGCTTTCAGGTGGTAATAACATTCAGCGCCAGACCTCTGTACTACTTTCTATCCATTCATTTAATTCATGTTTTCCAATCAACTTTTTTAAATGCCTCTGATCCCCAGGTACTACGTGTTACTGTGGATACAGAGACCAAAAGACATCACCCTTAGCAATGTGGAATCACAGACTAAGAAGGAAAATAGGCAGGTAAACAAATCCATCTTCATTTTGTTTTCAAGACTGGCTAAGAGGATTATGTGCAAAATATGCACATCACGTACAGTTTCAGTACCCACTTTATTCCTGCTTCTCATGTTAGGTGTCAGAGTAGTGGCTTTCAACCCAGCATTGATTAAACAAGACAGATATTCGTGAAATCATGTCAAAGCAGTATGATGTAGCATACCCACAGGTCTATATATCACAATGTATGCACTTATCCTAATCGTAGACACTGACTAAGCATCTATGCTGGGCCAGTTATGCGGATAGAGAGACATGATTCAGAATATTCAAAAAAGATTTTGAACAACTTTCCTCTTTTTAATCCACATTCTAGTCCAACTACTATCCTGTATCTCTGCTCCCTTTTGTAGCAAAATTCCTCAAGCTACGTATCTATGCCTGCACTCTACGTTTCTTCTCCAATTCTCTCTCGATCTCTCTCCAAACAGACTAACTCTGCCATTCCCAATAATCTCTATGTTGCTAAATCCCTTGGTTGATTTGTTTCCTCACCTAACTTGCCTTAAATGCGTAATGCACATTTTTCTTTTTTTCTGGAAACACTTTCTTAACTTGGCTTCCAACCAAGTTGCTGGGTGTTCCTTTACAATCTCTTTTCCTGTTTTTTTTTTTTTTTTTTTTCTCTCATCTGCTCTACCTCTAAGTACTGCTGATCCCAGGGCATGGTCCTTTGCCCTCCTCTGTGTTGATGGGCATTTGGGTCATTTCTGCCTTTTGGCTATTGTGACTATTGCTCACTGACTATGTGATCTTCAGTCACATGTCTATAAATAGTACCTATATTGTTTCCCATTTTATATTTCACCTGAATTCCAGATTTGTGTATCTAACTGCCTACTCAACATTTCTATTTGCATGTCTAACCACAATGTCAAACTTAATGGATCCAAAATTGAGCTCCTCCGTCTTCTCACCTTCACCCCCTCTGCACCTGTTCCACCAAAACTAGCTTCTCCTGCAGCCTTCCCCAGCTCAATTAGTGAAAATTTCACTCTGAGTCAATAACCTTGGACTTATTTTAGACTTCTCAGTCTTCCTACATCTCACATCTGATCCAACAGCAGACCCTGCTGGCTCTACCTTCAAAAACATATCCACAACCTGACTCTTTTCCTCACTTCCACTTCCATCACCGGTCCAAGCCTTCATCATCTTCACCTGGAATATATTAAAGGCCTCCTTTCTTATGCTCTTAACCATGCAAACTCTTCTCTGAAGCCAGCAGGATCCTGTGAAAATGTGAATTTCTTTCTTCTGCTCTGCTACTCTAAACCTGCTTGTAGCTTCCCTTTTCACTCAAGTCCTTAGATTGGTTTGCAAGGCCCAGCAGCCTCTTTTCCCAATTCCTCACCCATTACTATCTAGTTTTATGTCTTGTTTCTCTCTCTGTCACTCTTTTCAGTCACACTGGTCTCCTTACTTTTCCTGGGACATTCCAAATGCATTCCCATCTCAGGGCATTCACATATGCTGTTCCTTCTTAATGGGAAACTTACTAAAACACAAGCATGCTCACCTTATGAACAAAGCCTGCCCTTGCCACCATATATAAAGTAGCAATATTTCCCATCTACTTCACACTCTATTCTCCCACCTTATTTTATTTTTCTCTATGACAGTAACCATCTGACACATTCTTTTTTTTTTAATTGCCTGACTTCCTCCTTGGAGTGTCAGCACCAAGTATGACCGTATGTTGTCTACATTGTGCTTGGTTTTATCCTAAAACAATACTGATACAGACTAGGTGCTCAATTGACATTAACTGCATGAATGAACAACTTGAGACAAGTGAAACTTCCAGCTCTATCTGGGAAGATGGATAGAATTTCGATAGTAATGGAATGTATTACCCCTCCATGTAAGTATACGTAAGTGCCATTTGAAAAATATAAACACTATACTAATGATTTAAAGATGGAATAGCAGAGCAGAGGAGTGAGCCTCAAGAGAGGTGACTAGCCAAGGAAAATGCAGGCCTTTGCTAAAGAATATCTTTCAAATACTTCTTAATAATTTTTATAATGAAAATACAAGGGTGTGATTTGTATGTCTCATAAAGTTTTCTCAGACCAAAGTGGCAGCATTACTGCTGGAGGCACATCTATGAAAACATACAGTTCCTGGAGCACATAAGAGTCCGACCATTAGGAGTGGCCTCTCCTCTGAGAATCACCCAGTAGAACCCAACCAGAAAGAGACAACAATCTCTTCAGATCCAGGCTGCACAAACTTTGGGTAAGTCAAAGTGAATATCCATTGCTCTTTCTCCATGCAACCATGCAACTTTGGCTTCCTCTTCCCAGAGCCACCCAAAGACAACCCTGGAAGTTGGGACAGGGAGGTGTGTTTTGATAGTGCACACTTATTTTGCATGTGTACAGAGAGAGAATGGGGGCATCCCTGTACATAGTTGCATTAACCGTATTTTGTAGTTTTTGTATCTGATAATTTGTTACTTGATATAATGGCTATATGACATGGCTGAATTTCTACCCTGCCTTAATTCTGCTTAATCTTAAGAAACAAGATGTCTATGATTTAAAAAAAAAAAAAAAAAAAAAAAAAAGTTCCCTGTGAAACTAGACCAGCTGAGACTGCCTAGAACCAAAATAGCCAACCAAATGACTCCAAAAAGATCTCAGACTTCATTATAATTTCATTTCCATGCTAAATGACATTACCACCAGTGCCATGACAGTTGACAATTGCCATGACAACAAACAGAAGAAGCCATAAAAAGACAAAAAGGAAGGCAGCGCCGTAGCTCTGAGAAGTTCACTGCCCATTTCCAGAAAAGATATGAATATTCCTCTTCTTGCTATTAATGTCCAACTCCTTTTTTAGAGAAACCCTATATTTAACCCCCTTGCCCCTCACTAGTCAAGAAGTTGATTTCTGAGCTATACTCCCAATTCTCAATTCCATGGCCATTGAATAAATCTTGCTCTGCTTCATGCTCACTTTTGGTTTCACGTGTTGGCTTCTTGATACCAAACAGAGAAAGGCCCCATCTTTTGGGGGACTGGCCTTGTCAAGAACATTTTGACATCTGAGGTTTTGCTGATTGGGGAAAGACTGCCCCTCCAGTGGTTAGCAGACCCCTAGAGATAGCAAAGGAGTTTTTCATCAAGTGTGCCTTCATATGCAAACTAACCAGTTAAAAGCCCACACCGCTCATCTGCCTCTTCTTGCACCATGGATACTATTTCCCTTCCTTAGTCAACCCAGGGCTAGCAGACAACTGGAGACAGGGTAGGGGCCTACACTCCAGCTGATTGAAATCATTCAAACTAGCGAATCCTGAACCTGCTTAGCCTGCTTACCTTACCTCACCAATTCCTTCCCCTGAAAACCACAATAATGGCTTTTCTGAAGTGTTCTCCCCTCTGTCTGCCTGTGACCAACCTCAGTGTTCTCTCTTGTGGCCCTACAGGGCAAGGTTCCCTCCTTTTGGAAACTGTGACTACTAAACTATCTTTTCAATGACAATTGTGTTCTCACCTTCTGGCCTCATTATTCCTGAATACAAATGAAATCCTGGGTACATTTTTAAACAATCATTTACCTTTCTTATGCTTAAAAACTAAACTATCTACTCAGACATTTTGCAATTAGACATCGATGCAAGTGTCCTAAAACAAAGTGACATCCTTTTCTCCTGATATTGGGTTGAGTGTATAGAAGTGATCACAAATTCTTATAAAACTCATGCCAGCAGTGCTTCAAGCTGACACAATTTCAAAGCCTGACAATGCCCCTTTGAACTTGCCTCAGGCAAAAGCTAGACTGCTTTATCCATGAACCTGCTTAGCAGTTGCACCAGCATTGCTCTACCCAATGACTTCTCTGTCACCTCTTCTTCACTTAATCCTTGCTCCTTCTGTCACTGGCACATCCATCTCTATTTACTTCTTTCCTACTCCCACCCCACCTGCCCTTAATGCAGCCCCAAGGTGTCCTGCGCAGTATCGTTTGTGATTGTGAGGCAGGAAAGGGTCTGGTGCTCACATCTGTTGAGGCAAAGCCAACCTGTAAGTGCATGGCCTCCTAGGTAAATCAGGTATAGCCAGAAAAGACCCCAATTATTTAAGAAATTATTAAAACTAAGAAACTATGCAACTTCTGTCCTGAATCTGCCCAATAATTATCTCAGGAGACACTAAAACTGAAAAGACATCACACATCCTAAATTGCTATTTGTGTATGTAAACGGAGCATGGGTGGGTGGTTCTAGAGTGAGAGCTCGTGTCTCACATGAAGCCAAATACAGTTACAATTGAACTTTTTCCCTGTCCTTTTTTTTTAAGCAAAAATGAAGACAAATGTCTTTACAATGGAGAGTTCTGAATTTAAGCATTAATTAATTTTGCAGGATATGTTAACATCCAAAGGTTACTCTCACTAATGATTTACTCTTAATATGATGAGAAAATGCCAAGATCCTTTGAAATCAGCCATGGAACATGACAATTGTCCTTTTCGTGTAAGGTTGCCGATTCTCCAAAGGATGCTCATCATCTGCCAGGTTATGCTTATGGAAGGCTGTCATTTCAGATGCTCCTGAGAACCTCATCCCTCAATTGTTCTACTTTTGATTGATCCTTGGCAATCTGCTTAGAAGGATGCAAAACACCTACAAAGAAAGATGTTGACAGGGCAGCATGGTGAGGTGGGTGACTTTTCTACATATTCTTTATATTATCCAAATCATTTGAAACTGGGATCTTAGCGAAATAGCTGGAAGCACACTATATGGAAGAATTCTACTCTGGCCTCTAGAAAATAGATGTAAGATTCTGTCTGTTTTCCATTTTAATTGGATAGTTTTGATTGAGTTGATTTGAATAAAATTTGACAGACTGACCAGTGTTTTGGCTAAATTAATAGATGGTTTGGAAAACACTTTCTGTGTCTCATTTTTCTCATGGAGATAATAGTGCCTCTTAATTTAAATAGCTGTTGAGAAGACTGAAAGAGAAATTCATGAAGAGTACTTAAAACACAGCCTGGAGCTTAGTAAGTGCTCAATTAATATTAGCTATTAATATGCATGCTGCCTGCAATGGATTATTGCTAAGCATCTGGATTTCTCAAGATCCTTTCCAAATATAACTAGGATTTCTAAGTTATTTAAACTAGGCTGGAATCTGAGCCATCTGAAATGACCTGTATATAGTCAATCAGTTGACTGCTACGTCCTGAGTGGCCTCTGTATATAAAGCAAGATAGTTTGAAATGGAGAAATTGTATCAGAAATAAAAACGCAGTATCTATCATCAAAGCACACACAAGTTAATTGCCAGATAAAACTTCCCAGTCCTAGAAGAGTTTTATCAAATGAAAATATTTTTAAACACTCATAACACTCCCAAGTTTTATGACTGTAATCTGCTCGGTAAAAGGAGGATGGAGAAAACATAAAATACCATTGTCTTTCTAGCCTGTAGAAAGTTTCAGTCTCTTTTCTTAGAGTTTAGCATCAAGGAAAAATATGTGTCTTTTCTCGTTGATGAATAGTACACTTATTTTCATCACGAGGTTAAAAAGATTATAGCCTTTTGAAACTAGCAAGTCCTGGATTGAAATTCCATTTCTACTCTTTGTTTCCTGTGTATGAATTGTGGATAACAACAGCTCCCTCAAATGAGTGAGATGGGAATTTCTTGAGATATTATGTATTTTAAAAACTTACCATAGTGTGAGGCATAGACTAAGTACATGATAACTTTCACTTTTCTATGACTTCTTTCCTTCTTTTATATAATTTGTCTTTCCTTTTTTTTCTTAATTTGTCAGTAGGCTTCAGGTAGAATTCACAGTAGGAATATTAGCTTTTTCCTTGGTTATATTTCTCCATTTCTCTACATCCGAAATATTCGAACTAGGATCCATGAATGGACTTAAAGGGGTCCATGAAGAATCACTCATATGCTGTTTAAGAGATGGAACTCTCGCTTTGTCACCCAGGAGTGTAGTGACACAATCATAGCCCACTGCAGTCTTGAACTCCTGGGCCCAAGCAATCCCCCAGCCTTGGCCTCTCAAGTAGCTGGGACTGCAAGAATGCATAATCATACTTGGCTACTTTTTAAATTTTTTTGTAGAGACATGGTCTCACTAAGTTGACCAGGCTTATCTCAAAATACTGGGTTCATGCTATCTTCCCATCCCAGCTTTCCAAAGTGCTGGATTGCAGGCTCGAACCCCTGCACCCCATGCCCTCACATGTTTTGATTTTTATGTACTATGTGTTTAGGTTTGTTATTCTGGAGAGAAGGTCCATAACTCATCATCAAAGATGTCAGTGTACAAAAAAACTTTAGGAATAAATGTTCAAACTTTGTTTCTTTTTTTTTTTTTTTTTTCTTGTTTGATGTTTTAGAGACAGGGTCTCTCTCAGTCACTCAGGCTGGATGTAGTGGCACAATCAGAGCTTACTGCAGTCTTGAACTCCTGGACCAAAGCAATCCTCCCAACTTAGCCTCCTAAAGTTGTTGAATTACAGTATAAGCCACAGCACCAGCAAAAATGGTTTTTGATCTTCTGTTTCTACTATAATTATTTGAAGTTTTTTCCTATCAGTTGATATGGTTTGGCTGTGTCCCCAGCTAAATCTCATCCTGAATTGTAGCTCCAATAATCCCCACATGTTGTGGGAGGGACCCAGTGTAAGGTAATTGAATCATGGGGGTGGGTTTTTCCTGTGCAGTTCTTGTGATAGTGAGTAAGTCTCATGCAATATGATGGTTTTATAAAGGGCAGCTCCCCTGCACATGTTCTTTTGCCTGCTGCCATGTAAGACATGCCTTTGCTCCTCCTTCGCCTTCTGCCATGATTGAGGCCTCCTCAGCCATGTGGAACTGTGAGTTCATGTGGAATTTTCCTTTATACATTACTTGTATTGAGGCCTTCTCAGCCATGTGAAACTGTGAGTCCACGTTCCTTTATAAATTACCCAGTCTCGGGTATGTCTTTATTAGCAGTGTGAGAACAGATTTAGGATTTAGGAAAGGCAAACGTTAATATTAAGTAACTAATTAATATAGCATATACACGCTATTTCCATTCTTGTTGTGTCAGTTTCTCATTTCTACTTACAACAATCAGGTCTATGTGAAAAACAACCAGAATGGTTTGCTGTTTCCTCTGCTTTGGCTACATAATTCATAACTATCAATTACTTGGAGATTGCTGCTGCTGCCAAATGTTTTATGCTTTTCCTGAGGCCATGAAGTGGTAAGCTGAAGTAAAATGAATTCGTCTTGGCATCCCCTATCACATGGCCTAGCCCAGCAACATGTATGTTTGTTTATTTGAATGAATTTTTTAATTAAAATCATAATCCATCCTTGTCATATATAAAACATATATAGCAAGATAAGTATATTTTCAAACAATAGTGACATCTGAGTTACTTCACAAAGTGTTTTTTTTTTTTTTTGGTGAAAATGTTTTTCATTAATTATTTATTCAATTAATATTAATGAAGGGGGCCAGGCACAGTAGTTTACACTTGTAATCCCAGCACTTTGGGAGGCAGAGGCATGTGGATCACCTGAAGTCAGAAGGGTGAGACCAGCCCGGCCAACATGGTGAAACCCCATCTCTATTAAAAACACAAAAATTAGTCATATGTGGTGGTACACACCTGTAGTCTCAGCTACTCAGGAGGCTGAGGTAGGCGAATCGCTTGAACTCAGGAGGCAGAGGTTGCAGTGAGTCGAGAACATGCCACTGCACTCCAGCCTGGGCAACAGCAACAGAGTGAGACTCTATCTCAAAAAAAATCATAATCATAATCATAATCATAATGAAGGTATTTTTATGGGCCCAGAATTGTGTTAATACTGCATATAATTGGAGGGCAACAATTTTTTTCAGTTTGGTTGAGATATAATAGAGAAATTAAATTATATATGTTTAAAGTATATTCTGTGATGATTTGATATATATATATATACATTGTGAAATGATTACCAAAACCACTATGAAGTTAGTTAACCATCCCTTATTTCACAAAGTTATCTTTTTTTGTGTATGTGGTGAAAACTCTTAAGATTTATTCTCTTAGCAATTTCCAAGTATATGACACAGTATTGCTAACTATGGACAACATACTATACTTTCAGTCCCCAGAACTTATTCATCTTTTGACTGAAAGTCTGTACCCTTCCACCGACATCTCTCACCCCGTTCCTTGCTAACCACTGTTACATTATCTGTTTCTATGAGTTTGACTTTTTAAGATTTTATGTAAGTGAGATCACATAGTATTCAGTTTTCTCCGCCTCACAAAGTTTTTAACAAATATTAACTTAATACTGAGCATACTAGATACTGTTTCAGACATTGGAGATACAACAGAGAAGAAAGCAAAATCCTTCCATCACTGAATTTATGTTCCTGCAGATGAGTCCATCAGTAAACAAATAAATAAGTACTAAATCATGCTCAATCTTGATATGTGCCATCATGAAAAGAAAAAACAAAGCACAGGTGTGTGTGTGTGTGTGTGTGTCTGGGGCAGGGACGTAGTGCCAGGGGTGTCATTTTACATGGTTCCAGGATGGTTATGGGACATCTCTCTAAAAAAGTGATGGTAGATCCAAGACTCAAACAGAGAGGGAGAAAACAACGTGGGACATTTGCAGGAAGAGAGCTTTGGCCAACGGGGACAGTTAGTGCAAAGGTCTTGTGGCAGGAGCATGCTTGGGTGGGTTCCAGGAAGAGTGAGGTGACCAACGTGGTCAAAGAGGAGTGGAGGAGGAGTAGGAGAGCTAAGATAGAGAAGAGACAAGTCAGGTGGCCCTGGCGCGCGCCTGCCACTCTAAGGCTGTTGGCTTTCCATCTGAGAAATATGAAAAGTCCTTGAAGGGTATGAGCATGGGGGTTATTTGATCTCACTTGAGTTTGTTTTTGTTTTTTGAGATGGAGTCTCACTGTGTCGCCTAGGCTGGAGTGGAGTGGTGTGATCTCAGCTCACTGTAACCTCCACCTCCCAGGTTCAAGCAATTCTCTGCCTCAGCCTCCTGAGTAGCTGGGATTATAGGCACCTACCATCATGCCTGGCTAATTTTTGTATTTTTAGTAGAGACAGGGTTTTACCATCGTGGCCAGGCTGGTCTTGAACTCCTGACCTCATGATCCACCTGTCTTGGCCTCCCAAAGTGCTGGGATTATAGGTGTGAGCCAAAGTGCCCTGTCTGACTTGGGTTTTAAATGAATTGATAAAATGCCTAATACAATGCATGTGGAACATTTTACATTCCACCTACTTTCATGGAGTATCTGAGGTAATTTGCAATAATAGAAAGTATTTCTTCTGACTCCAGAAAGTCAACTGTGGAACTGACTGAAGATGGAAGGATGAATTAAGTTGCTCGATATCTCTTTCTGTCCTTTGGTTTTTTAAATCAAACCCAGAAAATAATTTGCAGCCAATTAATATTCATCAACTTAGTGACTGAGCTGTTAAAAGTATGGATATTTTAAAATTAAATGACTTTTAATTTAGTAATAGTTTTTTCTTTATTATTTTATATTTGAAAATCTCTTAAGCATTTGTTCTTCCACTGAATTCAGGAAACCATTCTGTTTTATTATCTGAGCTGGGTTATGTAGACCACCATAACAGAACCAAGACTTTCCAATAAACCACAAATTAAGACAGAATAATAGAAATCATTCAAAGGAAGGTGTACACTGCAAAGACATTAAATCAAATTATTTATCTATCTATTATCCTGAAGGATGATAGAAGGAAAACAATGAGAAACAAAGTCAAGCATTTGCCCTAATTTTTTTGGAACCTAAACTTTAAAACCCCCACCTGCAAAGCTAGGTCTTTTCTTCCCTATGAACCACAGTTAGCTCAGCCGGGAAGCTACCACAGGAAACCCTGATGGAGAAAGTTAGCTCTGCTGAGCTGACCAAACTATGTCTGCAAAGACAGAATGGTAATCAGTGAGAGAGTTATGAAAAATGATCTCCTAAAGCTGGAAGTAATAAAATGAGTGCCTACTAAAAACTAGTCCATTTGATGCAGGTGGACAAGCAAACCCTGAAATTGGGGCTTAACCCATGAGGGTTCCTAGCTTCACCTAGGAAAAATTTAAGAGCCAGCCAGTGGTGTTAGACAGCAACGTTTTATTTTTGAGATAGAGTCTTGCTCTGTCACCAGGCTGGAGTGCAGTGGTGCAATCTCGGCTCACTGCAACCTCCAACTCCCTGGTTCAAGCAATTCTCCTGCCTCAGCTTCCTGAGTGGTTGGGATTACAGGCACGTGCCACCATGCCCAGATAATTTTTAAGTTTTTTTTTTTTTTTTTGAGATGAAGTTTCGCTCTTGTTGCCCAGGCTGGCACATAACGTCATGATCTCGGCTTACTGCAACCTCCGCCTCCCAGGTTCAAGTGATTCTCCTGACTCAGCCTCCCAAGTAGCTGGGATTACAGGTGCCCACCACCACACCTGGCTAATTTTTTTTGTATCTTTAGTAGAGACAGGGTTTCACCATGTTGACCAGGCTGGTCTTCATCTCTTGACCTCGTGATCTGCGCTCCTCGGCCACCCAAAGTGCTGGGATTACAGGGGTGAGCCACCATGCCCAGCCTAGACAGCAACTTTTATTGAACAGGAGGTGTTCCTTGCAGAGTCAACCCATAGGTAGTGACCCAGAGTCAGCACTTGTGAGCTATTGGTTAGCAGCATTTACATTCACTTTTAATTACATGCAAATTAAGAAGCTGATTATTCAGAAGTCTCTAGAAAAGGGGCTAGTAATTTCTGGATCATTGCCATCATGCTGGGTTATTTACATGACAAATGTAAATTGTCATGGCTTTGGTGGGAGTATCTTATGTTAATGAGCAATGAGAGCAACTAGAGGTTGCTTTTGGCGCCATCTGCTGGTTCCAGACATATTTTAACTTTATCCTTTCAGGACTGGGAAGTAAGTCCTGCTGCTCTCCTAGCTCACACTCACTCCAACATGATTAATTTCCAGAGGAATTGTTGCTCTTAAATTAAAACAATCTATTAAATTTCATTTATTTGTATTGCCATTGCTTTCTCTCACAGGCTTTTGCATAGAAGGAAAGCCAGAAAAGGATGACTATGTAAGACTTTTTAAAAACCCCTTATGGCAAAGTGCTTTAGGTTCACTTGGCCAGTGTGAGAAATCAAAGCCACAAACCATAGGCTCATTTGATTAACAAATTTCAGAATGTCACTTAGAGCTTCAGGGACTAGTAGCTCAACCTAAAACAAAACTGTTGACAGAATTTTGAAAGTTGTGTAATCATATTTGTAAATCTCTGTCTCAAAGAGAGATCCAAACACAAGAAACCACCATGTCATAGTAAATGACAAGATATACTGACCAATGGCAAGGCTGTCCTTTTGAAAGGTCAAAAGATTTGAAGACTTTGAATACAGATACCTTAAAGCCACTTAGACAGGGACATATTGTTATCCCCTTTCCCTCGTCAGCTAATTCAGCAAGAACACTCCCTAATGTGTGCTCCTGTAGTTTTAAGACTGAACCTTAAAAATGAAAGCAAGACAACATACTGTGGATGAAATTTGCCAGAGACCATTGGGACTAGTTTTTTTTTTGCATGTCTAGAGTAATAAGTTAGTGGCTGGTTGTACTATATTCCTTCTAACCATTCCTGACTGTTGCATTTAGCATGAAAGCCTTCATCTGGGAGCAGAGTTAGGGATCTGCTTTGGGGGTATAAGAAGCACCCAGTGCTTCTTAACCAGCCAGAAGACCAGGCATCCCAAAGCTTTTCCACAAGCATACACCATCCTCACACCTGTGCCTTTTGCTCGGCCATCAACTGTAGTTTATTTCAAATGGAGCAAAAAGAAAAAGAGTTTTCAAAATCCTTCATTTAAAAAATAAGAACAGGCACCTACTAAAATATTAAAATCTCAATTTAAAACCTCTCACTGAATCCTGAAAGTTTATCAGTTTAAAAAACAAATGCACTAAAAAAAAAACCCCACAGAATATGTCATGCATTAGAGAATGAGCTTACAGTGATTCATTCCTAACATGGTTCTTAGGGGTAGCAACAGAGGGTGGTCTAAAAGCTAGTCTAAAAGCTTAAGGGCACAGAGTGCAATCTCTGCCAAATGCTCAAATTTCTATTTCAGGCATACAAAATTTATTCTCATTAATATGTATAGCTTCATGAAAGAAAGGATTCCAAAGCTCATCAGAAATAATAAAAGTAAAAAGAACATTCAAAATATTATTTTGAAAAAATGGAAGGGGAATTTATCCATGAAATACTCAAAAATACAGCAAAACTACATTAAGCAAGAATGAAACTGCTGCTACAAATAGATAGCTTCATGGAAGAATAGAGAAACAGAACCAAATCTACATGACTTCTTAGTATACCATAAAGGCAGCATTTCAAAGACTAATTAAATAGCAAGTGATGCTGGTAAAGTGAAGTCTCCATGTTGAACATAAATTAGGTCTTTATATTTCACCTATGCCACACTAAGTTCCATGGCTGAAACACACCCATACACACACACACACACACACACACACACACACACACACACAGGAAGGGAGTACAAAATAGAGAGGGAGGTAGGGAGTTGGAGAGGAAGGGAGGGAGGAAGAGGGGGGAGGAAATGAGGGAGGAATGGAGGGAGGGAGAGAGGAAGGAGGGGGAGGAAAGTATTCCCAGGCAAAACATCAAATACAGAAACCATAAAAATAATGCATTTAAGTAGATAACTGTATTAAATTTCTTTTTTAACAAACAATTAATAAATTAATTAAAAGAATAAAAAATAAAGTCTATTACAAATGAAAAATGTATTTGTAACATATTCTTAAATGTTGTCTCTCTAATATAGAAGGAGATCTTTCAGATTAATACACAAAATAACAACACTATTAGAAAAATGTGTAAGGACATTTATTATTCATTCAACAGTTATTTGTCAGCTATCTAATCTATGGCAGCTGTTATTCAATGTTGACAGCACTGAAGAAAATAGAAGAATACATTAAAAAATAAACACATAATATAAGCCAGGTAAGTACTATGGAAAATAAAAAGCTAAAGCAGGCACTGGCATGAAGGACGAAGTAATTATGTGGTACAGAGTGATCAAAGAAAGCCTCTCATAACCTAGTAATTAATAAATGATGAAATCTAATGGACAATTTGTGAACACTTCACAAAAATTCACAGAAATGCAAAAAATGCAAGATAAATTATCTGCCCCATCAAATTAGTAATAATTGAAATTATATAATTCATATTTGTCAGAGTACGGAAGTTAGCACTTGTATATAGAGACTAAATTAACTTTCACACAAATTCGAACATTTTTGTAGGGATAAAAAGAAATAAATTTGATACAAATGTGTTTTCTTATAATTCTAAACAATAAAATCAAAACAATATAAACATTCTGGCTACTAAAGGAAAGCAAATTATCTTTAATCTGAACACCCCTGTAGAACTCTTTTTATTTTTCCATATTCTATTCCTATCTTTTTTTAGGTAGTTTCTTCTATGGTGACTGTAAGATTTTATAAATTAGCACTTTATTTTACACATTTCTCTATGTAGCAACATACCTATTGTTTTATTGGTTCAATAGGATGCCAGTGAATGAATATACCTTTCTCCACTATTGAAGGTCTAGATCTGTGGTCAACTATTAATGGCAAGACTGACAATTCTCTCCTAGTATAAGCTCTTCACCACTCATTTCAGACATAATCACCAACAATGATCTAATAAAAACTAACAAAACTTTAGCTTAAAAAAATCTAACTTTTAAAGAAGACTGCCTGAAAGATGGATTTATATTATATCTACTACCACAATAAACCTCTATGTGTATTGGCTACTTATTATGCCTCAAAGTACTGACTGATAGAATGAAGCCATCACAATGAGTCAGAAATTTTTTTTTAAAAGCATCTGTACTATAAAGATACAAGATATACTTCTACATTTTCCCACCAGTATTTATAATCATGTAAAATCCAACTGTGTATTTACAAAATTACTCAATTTGAAGATAAAGTTTATAACCTTCTTCTGGGTTTTGTACTTAATAACGAAGACAAAATATAGTATCATTAAGAAAGCACATCATTCACTGTCACATCAGGATTTTTAAAAAATGACTGAAATAAGGAGAAAATAATGTGGTCAATTTTTTTCCTTAATTAGTGTTGGAATATTCATAGAAAACATTGTTAAAGAATTTTAAAAATGAGTATTATGTGGGAGGTTTGCTATAGTGTTGGCTGAAATTACAATTAAAAATAGTATCTCAGCTTATGGTATTTTCTGGCTTCTGTTTTAATAATGAAACAGCCTTTTCTTAGCTATTTAAAGATACTGAAGAAGATATATTATCAAAGTAAAAATTACATTACAGGAAAACCATATAAATGTAATCACTCAATATATCTGGTTTAAGTTTCCTTTACAAAATTGTTTTAAGTAACATTACAGGTGCAATAGCACATTTGAAATTAGTTTATTGGATTATTAGTCTTTTTGGCACAGAAGTTGAAAATAGACATGCATAAAGTGCTACAGAATGTTACTGGTGTGGTTAATTTTATGTATATTAAGAGATCCTCAAATTATAGTTGTCATACAATATTGTGTCATGAAATAAATAAGAAATTACCTTAAAAATCTTTTATATTCTAAAGAGGTTTTCTGGTCATTTTGTGCCAAGTACTTAAGAGATTTGCCAAGCAAACATAAAGGTGCATTGTTCATTTTCCTTTTCAAAAGGCACACATTCATTTTGTTTTAATTTCTGTAATGACAAATTCAAGCCCATATTCTGCTAGCTGACAGAAATTTCAGAAAACAAACACTAAATATTTAACTTCAAGATATTTTACTAAAAAACGAAGAAGTAGCTGCTACTATTTGGAAGAAAATTGCACAAAGGAGAGAACATTTAAAATTAGATTGCTTTGAAATATTTTCATATTAAGTGATTTTAATGTCCAAAATATAAATGTGTCACTTGTAAAATCTCTCTTCTCTATGTGCTTAAAACAGAAGCAGAATTTTGTAACCCACTTAATAATATTTTAATTAAAAAAATTTCAATAAAGAGCTACAGTTGGATGTAACATATTTATATTATCTATTTAATTCATAATGTCAACAGTCTGACATGGGGGCAAATTGAGATTTTAACAGAACCAATTGTCTTTGTTTTGTGGTGGAGGGTTCAAAAAACTAGTAAGGCGATTCAGTAAGTGAGGTCAATATTGCATTCCCTTTCAGCACTGTCTTTGTGTAGTAAATTGTTCAAGTATGACAAGCATTAAAATGTCAGCCAAGGTAAATTGATTAACAATTTATGATAATGAATAGAATAAAAGGAATGAATTATTGATATATACATCAACATGGATCAATCTCAGAATTACTTATCTGAATGAAAGAGGCTATGCAAAAAAAGTACGTACTATGTGATTTAATTCATATAAATCCTAGAATATTCAAACTAATTTATAGTAACAAAGAATTTCATTAATTGCCTGGGAGTGGGTTGAAGGAAGGGATAGTTTACACGAGGACAAGAGGAAAATTTATTTTGAAGAAATGTCTATCATTTTAACGGTGGTAATTCTTTCAAAGATGTATACATGTCACAAATTATCAAATTGTACAATTAAAATGTGTACAGTTTATTTTGCATCAGTTGTATCTCAATAAAGTTGTAACAAATCAAAATAAAAACATCAATGAAAAGCATACACTATAAATGAAAAAATAATAAATTCAACTTACTCAAAATTTAAAACTTTCTCTTTCAAAAGACACTATTAAGAAGACAGGCCACAAATATGGACTAAATATTTGTAAAGCACATATCTAATAAAGGACTGGTATCCAGAATACATAAAGAATACTTAGAAATCAGTAAGAAGAAACTCAATTTAAAAAATGGACAAAAGATTTGAACAGTTTACTATAGAAGAGATACAGATGGCAAAATGAACACAAAAATAATATTATTAATCATTAAGGATATTTAAATAAAACTCAAGAAAAGATCTTTTTTTTACACTGTTTTAGTTTATTTGGGCTGCCATAACAAAGTACCACAGACTGGGTGTGTTTGGCAACAGAAATTTATTTTCTCACAATTCTGGAGGCTGGAAGAACAGATCAACGTGTTGATATAGTTGGCTTCTTTCTGAGGTTTCTCCCCTTGGCTTATTGATGGCCATCTTCTCCCTGTGTCTTCACAAGGTCGTCCCACTGTAACTGTTTATGTCCTAATCAACCTTCTTTTCTTTTTTTCAATTTGAATAATTCATTAAAATGGTAGTTGTCTTTGTAACATATGCACACACCCTTGCACGCTCAGAATGATCTGCCTGAGGGAAAAATACTAAGTATGCCTAAGGAGAAAATGAAAAACAAATTGTTATAGGGTTTTCATTATTACAGGCAATTATGTCCACATGACTTACAAAGCTATTGCCAAATCCATCCAAGGAAGCAGAGTATGAAAAAGAGGGAAAATATATTTTAAAATTTCAATGGTGGCATAGCAGAGCTCTCAATATAAGAAAGTGACATAATGTGGACTTTTGCTATGAATTTTCACTTTGTGAATATGGGGAGAGGTTAACCAATGGGCAGAAAATTAGAGAAGGTGATACGTAATAGGCTTTTGCAGTCAATTTTCTCATAGTATTATGCAAGATCATCAAGAAAATGCTTATTCTCTGGAACCAGTTTTAGAACTTTTCCAATCATAAGTCTTGCCCTCATCTGTTAAGGTAAAGTGACCCATCTGAGGAAGTCTTTAAAGATCTTAAGGCAGATGGTTCCTGCTCTCCTTAAATGAGCAGTGCATACTTGATCTTGCTTCACAAAACAGGGTTGAGTCTCACTTTCTATCTACCAATCTGATTAAGGCTGTTATTTTAACTTCCTCAATACAGGTGTGAATTTGCAGCACTGAATTAAATTCTGGGCAGATGATAGATCTGTGCTCTGTAATCACTATCTAAGCACCAAATGTGCCTCCAGAATGACAAAGATTATTAACATCACAAAGTATGAATCCTGGAAGAATTTCCTCTTCTTCAACTCCTTTCAGTCTGATTTTCAGCTTTTCACCTGGGGCTACATATCAGCTTCTATAACATTGGAACGTGTTCCAAGACCTTCCACATTGTGCTTTTTTGGCATCATCACAAGCTGCTGGCCTTTACAAACAGACTGCCTGATTCCAGCTTTCCCAGGACAACAGTGCCCATATCCTTGTACTTATCCAAAACTGGCAGCCTGACTGGTACAGCAACTGATCTACTGAAGTCTGACAAATTACCTAGATATAGAATAAATGGTAATCCAATGTACTAAGTACAGAAATTCAATTGCTCTTTGAAATTTTCTGCAGTTAGTCCTGAGCAGGCATACAGAGAATGCAGGTTTTGGAATTGAAGCCAACCTTTTTCAAAATGGCACTAGTTTTTCTTTATATTCTTCGTATCTCTCATTGCTCCAATTTGCTGTTGGATCATTCATCTTATTAATAAACAGAATTAAGTGTTTCACACTTGCTGTCTTTGCCAACATTGCACGTTCTCTTCTTTGTCCTTTTATCAAATCCAATTTCAAGCTCTCTTCTCCTGGCTGAGATTAGCAGCACAACCTAATCAGCTTGAGAGACAGCACCAATCGTATTTGGGATGAAGCTCCTGTGACCAGAGACATCTAGAACTATAAAATACTTCTTTTCAGTTTCAAAATAGGCAAAACCCGCTTCTATTGTTTTATCCTTGTCTCCATTTTCCTAACTTGTGTCTAAGATTCAAGACAAGTACCAAGTTTCTCTGTTTTGTTTTTCTTTAACTTCTTTTTCATACATTTCAAGTGCCCCGTTTTCACCCATTTCAGTCAAATACACTATTTGTCTTCCGGTGGTTGACTTGCCAGCATCGACATGCACAATGTACACTGCATTTTGTTTTGAGAAAAGACCTCTCTCTGTTACCCAGGCTGGACTGCTGTGGTGTGAGTGGCTTAATGTAACCTTGAACTCCTGGGCTCATACGATCTTCCCAACTCAGCCTTTGGAGTAGCTGGGTCTTCTGGTGCACACCACCATGCGCCATGCACTGGCATTTTTTATTTTTAAGTGATGGGGTCTTGCTATGTTGCCCAGGGTATTGCTCTTGAACTCCTGGCCTCAAGCAATCCTCTCACCTTAGCCTCCCAAAGTGCTGGGATTACAGGCGTGAGTGCCTTTTAGGAGTGCCTGGTGGCATAACCACAGAATTAGGTTTTGGCATTTCCTCTTCCTCCTTCAGCATTTCCTGGGTACTTTTCTCTGGTGGCTTACATCTCCCCAGGAACCATCTCTGCTTCACTTATTTCTTCTACATGCTTCCCTAATCTCCTCTTCTTATGAGGAGACCAGTCATTTTGGATTAGGACTCTCACTAATAACTTCATTTTAACTTGATTACCTCTGTAAAGACCCTATCACCAAGTAAGATCACACTCTGAGGTACTGGGTGTTAGGACTTCAACATATGAATTTTGGAGGGATACCATTCAGCCCATAACACAGACTTACTAGAATGAAAAAAAAAAAAATACTTTTAATGGACATATAAAGTGCTAGTGAGGATGTGGAAGACTAGGATACTCATTCACTGCTAGTGGTGATACACAATGGTTTGCCCGCTTTAGAAAACATGCACTTACCATATGAGCCAGAAATATCACTCTTAGGTATTTACACAAGAGAATTAAAACATATATTCCCACAGATACTGTATACAATTGTTTATAGCAGTTATATTCATAATAGCCCCAAACTGCAAACAACCAGAATATCCATCAACTGATGAACGAATAAATTGTTGTATGTCTATGTAAGAAATACTACCCATAAATAAAACAGGAATAAACTACCAATAAATTCAACAGGATGTTTAGACCTCAAAAGCATTATGCAACATGAAAGAAGCCAGATACAAAAATGGTAAAATGTATAAGACTCTCTGGAAAAGGAAAAGTTCTGGCTCTCATCAGCACTGACTGGCATAACCTTATTTGCTCTCTATTATATGGAGGAAGACTCTTTTCTTTATTTTTGTTAGATTTGTAAAAACTAAAGGGAAAAAACTATAGGGAGAGAAATTGGGTCACTAATTGCCAGGAGTGGGGCTAGAGGCAGGAAATTGATTGAAAAGAGGAACAGGGAGACTTCTGGAGGTTAGGGAAATATTCTTTATCTTGATTGTGGTACTGGTTAGAGAACTACATACATTTGTCAAAACTTACTAAACTGTATTCTTTAAAAGGATGTATTTGACTATGTGTAAATTTTGTTAAAGTAAGCTTGCTTGGCTTTTAAAAGTATTAAAATAGTAGTCTTAAATGAAGACCATGGAATTGCTGCAACAGATAATATTAAATCAACATTTGCAAAAATAGAAGGTATAGTCAATCACTATGTCCTAACCAAAAATATTATTGATAATAACATTTTAATTCATCTGTTTTCAGTTTCTCTTGTGTGTATGCCTATATAATATATATTATCATGTAATATATTAACACACGAGTACATGTGTATAATTTACACATAAATAACTGGATATGTAAAGGATATGCATGCAAAATTTTGTATAAATGTGGATAAATGTAACGGCATACACACTCAGATATTTTGGATATCTCTCATAGTTACTTTCAATTTTCCTTTATTTTAACTAAATAATTCTCGGAAAACGCGTGAGTATCTCTGCTGCTTGGAGGCTTTATCATTCATTGGATTTTTTTAAAAGAAAGAATGACAAAATTTGAATTAATGTGTCAAAGTTTAAAAAAGTCTGTCTCATGAAATATATAGATTCAATTATTTTTCAAAGTTCTTGAACCAGTTTACATTGACACAAACAATTAATGAAAGTACCTGTTTCATCATACTCTTGTCAGCACTGATTGACATAATCTTAGTTGTTCTTCATTATATTGTGGAAGAGTCTATTATTTTTGTTATATTTTTAAAAATAGTAAATTACTTTTAGCAACTGTCTTTTAGCAAACTATTAAAATCTTACAAATCTGGCTTTACCTATTGATACAGTATATTATGTGCATTGATTTTCTTCCATTAAACCATCTTTACACTACTGAATACAATACAATTACAAGTGCCTGCTGGCAAAGCTGGCCCAGTAATTTGTAGTTGATAATTGCTAATCACAGCCTTTGCAGGAAACTCCTAACTACCTCTCCTTCCAGAACCTAGACTTTTAATAAATTTGTTTCCTCATCCTTAGAGCTATTTACCTTCCCTCATTCTCTCAGACAGCTGCCTATATTTCTTCATAAAGTTGTTATTTTTTTAGTAAGTCAGTTTCTTTACCATCTTGAAAACAGTTGCATGGTCTCCACATTTTGGATACTCTGAAAAGGATTTCATCCAGTGCAATCTTCCGGAATAGAACAACTTTCCCTTCCAAGATTTCAGGCCTCGTACTTAAACCTTGAGCTTTCGTTGAGCCCTGTAAGTGTGGTGATCAACCACCTATTGAGTAGTGCAGCCAAAATTACAGTTTATATCAAGGAGTCCAGAGATGCTATCTAAATATGCTTTATCATCCATTCTACCCATCTGAGGGGAGCCTTCATGTACACAACAGAACCAAATGGAGTATATATGACAGCATGAATTAACAACTCTTGGCCATTTTAAAGACTGAAAAAAACAGCAGCACCAGAGAAATAAATAAATTAAATAAACAAATAAATAAATGAGCAAACCAATAAGGCAAATCATTTTCAGTACTAAACACTGAATAAATCTTAAGATCCTCAGACTGACATTTCTCGAAACAGCTCTTTGAAGCCAACAACACAAAGCAGTCAATAGTGGTTAAACAATGCTTTTTATTTCCCCAGGGTTGGAAATCTGGAATTCTCAATTCCGATTATATATCAAAACAATGTATATAGCTTTTACAGGTATACTCGGGCCCAACACTCAGGTGATCTCTTTAGTAAGTCTGAAATGAGGATTATGCATCTGCATTTTTAATAAGCTGCAGGTATGATTCTGATGCTTAGCCAATATTTTAAATTATTGGTTTAAATTCTGGGGATCAGATGGGTTTGGGAAAACAATTCTTTCCAGAAAGCTTAATACAAAAAAATTTCTAAATTCTGCAAGTACCAGAGCTTTTAGCCAGCTAATCAATTTATGCCTTGATAAGACAAATAGACCCTTTTGCCAAGGATTGACAATCTTGATATAATTCCCAGAATTATTGTGTACAGGATAAACATATGTATTAGGTAACTTGAAGATCAGAGATTGTCTGTGGATATTATTTGTCCTGCCTGCCCTCTGCTGGCATGAAGTTGGACAATTGACAGAATGTGTGCTTAGCTTGACAAGGCAGTCATTCTCATGGAAGAAATGTTTTGGTTTATTTATGCAAGGCATAGTAGTATTTGGAAGGCCTAGAAATAACAATATAAAATGATTTGGAGATTCTGGATAGTGAAATAATCTCAAGTTTTATTAAACCCATCTGTTCAGCTGTGTACTTCTTCAAGTCAGAGATGCTTGACCACTGAAAAGCAGCCATATCTAAAATACCTAAGTAGGACAGAACCAGCCAAGTTGGACCCAAAGAGGAAGCAGCAGACCCTGTTGGCCAACTAATACTGGAAAATCAAGACAAGAGGGAGGCATTGGCAAGGCAAGAACTTGAGGAGGAAAGTTATCTGTCGATCGATAGAAGAGAGGGGGAATCTTTTTTAAGGGCACTGTAATCAAAATTTCAGCATTATGGAGATAGAAGATGGCAGTATCCAAGAAGAAAAAGACTACTGGCTCTGTTGAAAGAACTATTGTATGTGGAATGCAAGTCAGTGTAAAAAAGAGACTTGGTCCCAGCTGACAAGTGACACAGTTACCAGGGTCCTGATGGGCCTTAGGTATCTGGACATATTCCTCTCCTGCGTTTTGCCTTCCTTAACAAGCTGACCCAAGTCATGTAACAGGTAGGGCAGGGCTCTCCTAACTTAGCTGACTAGGCTGAATTGCTAATCATAAAAGAAAGCATCTGACCATTTATCTCTTAGAGGGATGGATGCCTTCTGAGGTTGCTGAAGCAAGACTTTAGCATTCCCAACAAAACCTGGGACCATTTTTGTTCTCTTAGGCAGCATATCCAGCTGCCAGAAGACAAGATGGACTCCAGCCCTGACCTTCCATTGACTTTTTACTCATTATAATCTCACTGAAATACTAAAATCTCCACTGACAGTGAGGCTTATCCCCCATTTTCTAGTCATGTGATACATGTTAGAGCATGATGCCCCACTGTGCAGGTGTTTACAAAAACCCACCTGAACATTGCTTGTACATCATTCCTTTTCCCACATCACCTTCCTTAAAATGACAAGAACTGAGCCCCTTGGGGAGCTAGTACCAGGATTCCTTTCCTGTATGCTGCTTCCTTGTATGTTTGAGTCACAAACCTATTAAATCTTGGCTGAGAAAAAATTCTGTTTATCCTGGTGTTAATTTCTACTTATGCAAGAGCCAACAAATGTGGGGTCCAGGATGCAGTAACAGCCTTGGTGACTCTGCTGGAGCCCATAAGTGAGGATATTTCCCTGAGGAGAAGCACCGGAGAGCCAGCAAGACCTCCAGAATGTGACCTTGTGATAGATGAAACGGCCACTTGAAATATTTGCTTCAGTGTCTCTGCAGTCACTGAGTCCTCCCTTGGCCCAAGGTACTTTTGTTCTCCTTCTGAGCCCTGCCCCTCATTTTCTTTTCCCTCCTGATTGGCTTAGGGATTTCTGGAGTAAGGGGTCCTAGTCCCCTCTGTGCTAGGTTTTAAGAACCCTCTGACTAGCTGACATCAGATTCTGAGTAATTTCCAAGAAACCTGCTAGACTGGTTGAGGAGGTAGGCAGTTGGACTTGATCAGCCCAAAGAACAATGGCTGGGATGAGTCCTGCTGCATGCCCAGCTTCTCTGAGCTCTTTATTTCTCTCTTCATTTTTTTTTTCTTTCTTTTTTCCCTTCCCCGTCTCTTTCCCCATCTTCTAACTTTATTCCTCTGGTTATCTCAGAGAGCCACCTACAATCTTACTCATCTCAGCCAAAAGTACACTTAGCTTCCTCTGGCTGGAAAGACTTCACCTTGACTTGTGACTTGCAAAGGTGGGAGGGACTCATCTGACATGGTGAAGGTCTAGGATACTGAGGCTTTCCCTGATGGGAGACTAGCAAGAGTGGTGATGACACTGACTCTGCACCGTACAGTGGCGGGAAGCCTCACAAGCTTCCTTTCCTTGCCTTGTCTTTTTTCTTCCCTTCCTTTCTCTCTCACACCCACCCCCTTTCAACCTGGTTCATTTGCAGAGAACTATCAGAAATTTCATATTCTCCTATTTTCTCCCTGAAATGAAGGAAAAGATTTTCTCCCTATATTTCCTCCTTGCCTTCACTCCACTGTCCAGTGAGACTCGAGTGCTCTCCCTTTTGTCTGCCCCGGGGAGTACCTCCCAGGCAGAACACTGGAACCATTTTCTTTTTTACAGGAAACTCTCCACTCTCATTGCTTCTGATTGGGAAAACTTTGTCCAATTGAACTCCTCACCAAAATACTGATCTTTTGATATTTCACTCCTTCTTTATTTTACTCTGAGATTCAAGAGCTCCCATTCCATGATCTTTTTGATACCCCTAATTTCCCCCATCACTTCCTCCTTCAAGTTTGGCCCATTCTGGCCTGGGCAAAGGTACAGCAATTATAATTGTCTGAGCTCAGTCCTTCAGCTTTCACCCCTCCTCCTGACTGTTTGGCCTGTGTTCTAAATGAGGTAAGAGCAGTTTTGAGTAATGGGGGCCTTCTTCCTCAAGAGTGGAGGAATTATCTTAGCACCTACTACTGCCCATCTTCAACACAAAAGTGCACTGTACACCTGTAGCCTGTACAATACAAGTGCACTCTTTCAACTACACACACCATGGGCATTCCTGGCCTTGTAGTCACATGTAGGGCACCCATTCCTTAGCAGCTAGTGTGAAACAACTATGTCTGTTATTTCTATGTTTTCCTCTCTGATCCCTGAGAACAAGGATTCCTCCATCCAAGGGAATCCTGGGCTGACTACTGGGCTTAAAGGGTCTCAAATTATATCAAGACTAATTCCCTGGGGCTTTTCCCTATACCAGGATCTTTAATCAAAGGTAACAGGAGAGGCAGGATTAGACATGGGCAATGATCTCAGTGTTCCCCATGACTCTCTTCTAGGATACATTCTCTCCAACTGGGGGCAATTTAAGCTAGAAAACCTAAAGAAAAAGAAATTAATCTCCCTTTGTGACATCACCTGGCCCCAGAACCCATTGGGAGATTAGGAGCAATGAACATTACATGAGTCTCTTAGGTATAATGCTACGTTACAGCTACACTTGCTTTATAAGCAGTCACAGAGGTGGGAAGAAATCTCTTATGTGCAAACTTTTATGAAGTTGTATCAAGATACTGGGTTATTAGACTCATGTCACATATGCATGGCATCTACCATTCCCAGCTTATTGCCTGGGGTTAAGAAGCAAGTGCCGGACCTACCCATTGATCCACTATTACAGTCACCACCTAATCTTCCTGATCCCAGGCCTGATACACAGTAACCCTCCACCCCTCTTTCAGGTTCAAGGCCTCCTTTGTCCCCTGAATCTCCACCATACTTGGATCAAGCCCATAGAGAACTAGAGATTTTAAGGCCAGAGCCCGATCCACTATCCCCTATGGGGGTCTGATTGAGTTCTAAGCTGGCAACTACTTTTACCTCACCCCCCCCCCCCCCAGTCCAGGGCCTCTGTCCCCTAAAGGAGATAGCAAATGGGTGGGGGGAATAATTCAGGTTCCCATCCCCTTCTCCATGGCAGATCTGAGAGTATGTAAAGAAAAGTTTAGCCAGTTCTCAGAGGACCCCAATAAGTTCAGGGAGGAATTTGTAAAACTATGTCTGAGGTTCACCCTAACCTGTTAGGATGTGATGGTGATTTTAGACAATTGTGCCACCCCAGATGAAAAGGTCCAGATTCGTGAAAGGGCAAGGGCACATGCTGACTCATTTGTACAGGACAATGCCTCATATGCTGTTTATCAAGCTTTGGGGAAGACAATCCCTGAGCAGGACCCCTGGTGGGACCTTAGTGATGAAATAGACAAATGTAGAATGGAGCATTTTATTGCCTATGTGACTGAATGGCTGAGAAAATGCATGAAGAAGCCTGTGAATTATGACAGGGTTGGGGAAGTAGCTCAGGCTGGACTGGCGAAGAATCTCCTCAGCTGTGTTACAGAAGTCTTCAGAAAGTATGGTAACTATTGTTAATCCAGAGTTGCCAGAAGGGATAGCCTTGTTGGCTATGCACTTTGCATTTTTATCACACAGTTCACTCCTGATATTAGAAGGAAGTTACAAAAGTCAGAGACAGGGCCCCATACCCCTCTGTCAGTATTGGTAGAGAAGGCTTTTACGGTTTTCAACAACAGGGACAGGGCAAAGCAAGAGGAAAAAAATATCAGGCTGATCAAGAAAACACAGCTTTTGGCTACCTTGATTAGCCCTCCACCTCATGGCAACCCAAAAAGGCAAAGAATACCAGAGACAAGAGACAACTGCCCAATGAGGGACCTAACCAATACACACACTGCCAGAAGGATGGGCACTGAAAAAGGGATTGTCCTGACCACATCAAAGCAGGGAGATCCGCTGACTTTCCAGACAGGATCCTCGTCTTGGAAATCTCTCCCATGAGGGAGACTGTACCACTGACTAATGGCACCCAAGAATCCACCCAGCTCCCACCTCCATCATCACCACTCCAGAGGAGCCTAGGAAAACTGAATTTCTTATTGATATTGGAGCAGCCTATTCTGTCCTAAGTCTGTAAGCCTCCTCTCCAATCATGACTGTCTGGTGATAAGAATAGATGGATGATTTAAGGTAAGACAATATACTTTTCCTCTTGTCTGTGAGGCTGGTTCTGAAGTTATAACTCATTCTTCCCTACATATTCCTGAATGCCCCACTTTAGTGTTTGGTAGGAAACTGCCGAGCTCATTGGAGGCTTCTATCTTGTCAGGAAAAGATAGCCTCAAGGTGTCAGTAGACAAAGGACAAGGGATCAATTTGTTAGCCTCACTACAGCTAGCAGATATTAACATTTCCTCTCTTCCTGATGAAATTTGAATTCAGGTTAACACAGTAGTATGGGACATTACAGTTCCAGCATGAGCTGTCAGAGTTTCCCCTATTGAAGTAAAGCTAAAACCAGGAGTAAAATACGCTTGGAAAAGACAATATCCTCTAAGACCTGAATCCCTAAAGGGAATTCAGCCATTACTTACCAAGTTCCTAAAACACGGATTAATAAAGGCCCATCAATGAACCCGTAACATTCCCATACTTCCCATCTAAAAGCCAAATGGGGAATATTGGTTTGTGCAAGAGCTATGAGCCATAAATGGAGCTGTGGTTTCCATTCATCTGATGGTATGAACTTGTATACACTGCTCATCCAGATTCCTGGGATGCACAATACTTCATCATGCTGGACCTTAAAGATATATTCATCTGCATACCTCTGCACCTTAATTCCCAATATATTTCTGCCCTTGAATGGAGGGATCCCAGTATCTTAGAGACCACTCAGCACAGCTGGAAAGTGCTCCCACAGGGCCTCTGGGATGCCTTCATCTATTTGGGAATGAAATTGGCAGTGAAATTGACAAAACTAGATTTCAGAGTAGGGGCCATATTACAATGTGTAGATGACCTGAGGACTGCCAATCCGACTAAGCAAGATTCTGACTGTAACATCATCAAGACCCTGAACTTCCTGGCAGAACAGGGATACAAAGTTTCCTTGGCTAAGGTCCAAATCTCCCTATAAAGGGCCTAAAATCTAGAATTTTTTCTCACTCCCAGTGCCTGAGCCTTGGCTATGGATCAGAAAAGGTCAATTGATGGATTGCTGCCCCCACAAACCAGGAAACAGCTACAGGATATTATTGATTTGACCTGTTTCTGCTGAATATGGATTCCTAATCATGGCTTAATTGCCAAGCCCCCATACAAGATGCTGAAGAGGGGAAAAGGGTACCCATGTAAAGAGACAAGAATTGTCATCAAGTTTTGAGGACTTAAAAACTGAGTTAAGCCAAATTCCATCACTTGGGCTTCCTAACCTGGATAAGCCCTTCACCTTATATATACATGAAAAACAGGGGATGGCTTTGGGGGTTCTAACTCAGAAGCTAGGGCCAAACCAGTGGCCAGTGGCTTGAAACAGTATTCCATTGCCCAGGGTTGGCTCAGTGACAGCTACTACCCTCCTGGTTAATGAGGCCTCTAAACTTACCTTGGGTCAGTACCTAGAAGTTGTAATCAAGTCCAGACTATACTGGTGGTGAAGAAACACCATTGACTCATCAAGCTCTTTTATTAGACACTCTGGACATTTCACAGAGTGTCAGAATTTGATCCCTGTCACTTTACTCCCTGTTGCAGAGATGAAGGCCTAATCCATCAATGTACTGAGACAATAGAATAGACCTATTCCATTAGGCCTGACCTCCAGGATGAGCCCCTTGACAATTCAGAAGTAGAATGGTTTCCTCACGGGAGTAGCTTTATGGAAGAAGGTGTCCAAAAATAGGCTTCTCAGTAGTAAGCCTTAATGACCTCATAGAAGCAGAAACTCTTCCCACTCTGACCTCAGCTCAAAAGGCCAAATTATTTGTTTTAACTAGGGTTTTGCAACTGAGAAAAGGAAAAACAAACTAAACATTTTTACTGACTAAAAGTATGGGTTTCATATCTTATATACCCACACTGCCATCTGGAAGAAAAGGCAAATGCTAACAGCTAAAAATTACCCAATAAAGCATAGGGATCTAGTCTTAGCTCTTCTGGAAGCTGTACAATTCCCTGGCCAGGCGGAAGTCATTCACTGCAAAGGCCATTGGACGGACAGACTGCTTATTAGCCAAGGAAATTAGCTGACAGGATCACAAAATAAGCAGCTGGAGCACAGAAAGATGACCAGGTCATGGCACTAATAACCCTTTGGGACTTCCCAGCTAACTTCAATACTCCCAAAAAGAACAGGATGATGTTGAGAAGTAGGGGTAGGAAAAGAGGAGTTCCAGGTGGTTGGTTAAGGACGGTAAAGTCCTTATCCCTGGGACTTGGCCATGAAAATTTATTTAGTACCTACGTGAAGTTACTCACTGTAGGAGGGATGTCTTTTGTGAATTAGTACAAAAGACCTCTTCTGGAAAGGGGCCAAGAAAGACTGTCAGTCAAGTAACCATGGCCTGTGACTTATGTATTCAAAACAATCCCCAGACTCAACTCGTTCCTCTTGCCCTAGTCAAGCCAGTCCAACACCGGGAACCTACCCTGTGGAAGAATGGCAAATAAATATTACCCAGATGCCCTCTCTTTTGGGATAGAAATACCTTCTCATTTTCATGGACACTTTTACTGGCTGGGTCAAAGCATATCCGACCCAGTCTGAAAAGGCCACTGATATTTGCAAAAGTCTCCTAAAAGAAATAATTCCACAATTCAGTTTTCCAAAGTCACCCCAGGGCGACAATAGACCCTCTTTCATAGCTAAAATCACTCAAAGCTTTCTGGCAGTCCTGGGAATCGATTATAAATACATGACTGTTGGCATCTCCAATCCTGAGGAAAGGTAGAAAGGATGAATCATACTCTTAAAAGAACTTTGGCAAAGTTATTTCAAGAAACACATCAAACCTGGATAAGGCTACTTCCTATTGCATTCTTTTGGATTCGCACTGCCCCAAAGAGCAACCTAAAGCCCAGTCCATTTGAAATGGATTACAGGAGGCCCCTCCTCACTACTGACATTTTACTGGACTGAGAAATAAGTCAACGCACATGATATTATCAATTTGGATCAGATTCAGAAAGCAATTTGGGAATAAAGTACCATCAACTTCTATAAAAGAAGGAGAATCTCCTCTACAGGTCAACCCAGGAGACCAAGTCCTCCTTAAGATTTGGAAAGAAGGCTCCCTGGAGGATCGACGGTTGACTAAGTGACAGGGCCCTAGGACTAGGTGATCCTGGTCACTCCAACTGCAGTCAAGCTACCAGGGATCTCCAGCCTCTCCCAGTTAAAAGGCTGTTCACCAGAATGTTTCTAGGCTCATCCAGAAAGCCCCCTTTCCTCCCATGAATGAGTGGAAGGCCTCCACTACAGGTTTACAAGAACCAATAGCCAGATACAAACACATAATGCTGTGGGTAAGCAGAGGAATACTAATTTTTCTCTTCACCCTAATTACCGTTTTCTTGTTCTACCATTTTGGACAGTCCCTCCCGTTGGTAAGGACGTTTTCTTTCTGTTCTTGCTAGGTTTAAGGCAGGATCACAATGAGAAACAACTTCCTCTTCCTCCTTCTCCACATATTCTTTGCTACTAGGGCCCAATGGGAAGAAAACTCACTCATCATTTTTTCCAGGATTATCACCTCAAGGAACAACCTCTTTAACTGTTAGATTTGCCACCACACCTACAGGTGGGAGGGACTAAGCTCCAATTTGTCCCCACTAAGACCAATTTGACATTAAATCTTACCTCTGACTATGTTGAAAAGCCATCACCTATGACTACACAAATTGAAGTAACAGAAAGACTTGAATGTGTGTGCCTCACAGACATCTATAACCAATCCATTTGGAAGGAGATATACATGTTTAATTATCCATCCTTGACAGTCCCCTGTTGTCCTTGTAGAACCAATCCTTGGGCAAATATAATGTATGTAGGTATGGCGTCCACTCTCAATTTACCCAATGACATTCAATATCCCTGACCAATGTCAAACTAAAACTACCTATTGGCACCCTGCCTCTCATTTACTGAAACATCCTGACTGGCTCCACCTCATCATCTCCACAGGGATGATGTACAGATTGGACAGGTATAGAGAGTATAACATGGACGCTCTTTTATCTACCTCCTAAGGGAGAAAGGGCACTCCCTGGGTGCAGAGAACCAGAGCTCAGTGGGAAGACCTCTTTCGCTCCAATGCAGTAGCAACATTCCTTCCTGAGAACCTAGTTCGAATAAATGGCTCAACTCCTTTATACACCATCAAGTAGGCACAGCCCCTGGATATATATTGCTTTGTCGCAGTCAAGGTCCTGCAAGGGAGAAACAGACCCCATCTTCCCATTCAACTTACAGGCCTTAGCCTATCCTTGTGTGGACACCCCCAGTTCCAAGGAAAAGTTACTGTAGGACAGTTGGGCTCCAAGAGAGTAACAGTCTATAACCTTACTTCCAAAATTAGATACAAGAGACCAACTGAGCTAATCCTGGCAGAAATTGTGGCACCTATGGGAAGGGCAGCTCCCTGAGGGGCTTCACCTAACACGAAATAACTTTTAAAAATCTTACACAGATTACAGAAAAGTTGACCACAAATGTAAGAGAAGGTTTATGAGGTCTCCAGGCTTCCCGAGACCAATTAGTGGTGTTGTCAACAATAGGCTAGGCTTAGATCATGGTCTAGCTGACCAGGGAGGGTGTGTGTGCAGTTATCAACAAAACTGGTTGTTACCTCAGTAACTCTGGAAAGGTTCAGATCAATATACAAAAAATATCCAAACAAGCTACATAGTAACATAGATCTAACCAGGGAACTGATCCAAATTATGTCTAGAAGTGCCTTCTCAAGTCTCACCTGGTTTCTTCCCTTCTTAGAACCTTAAGTAGCCATATTATTATTACTAATCTTCAGCCCTTGTCTACTTAATCTCTTAGTAAAGTTTGTGTCTTCCAGATTGCAACAGTTTCAGACAAAACTGATGCTGGCTGAAGGGTTCCAGCCTGAGCCACTGCAGGAAGGAGCAAGCCCCTATAAATCATTAGATCAGATAGCAAGAGACTTATGTGCCTCTGGAGCAGGTAGGGATGACAGACTTTGTTCAGCATGAAGCAGTTATAGAAAAGATTTTCATTCCTTTCTCCCCTTAAGAATAATGAGGTTGAGGCCAGGCGTGGTGGCTCTTGCAGTAATCCCATCATTTTAGGAGGCCGAGGCGGGTGAATCACCTTAAGTCAGGAGTTTGAGACCAGCCTGGCCAACATGGTATAACCCCATCTCTACTAAAAATTAAAAAATTAGCTGGGCGTAATGGCATGTGCTTATAATCCTACTCAGGAGGCTGAGGCAGGAGAATTGCTTGAACTCAGAAGACGGAGGTTACAGTGAGCTGATATCATGCCACTGCACTCCAGTCTGGGTGACAGAGTGGGAGTCTGTCTCAAAAGAAAAAGGGGGAAAAAAAAGAATAAGGAGGTTAAAATCTCTTAGGGGGGATTGAGACATTATAAGGAAAAGACTTGGTCCCCACAGAGATATGACACCAAGGCCCTAATGGGCCTTTCATATCTGGGTGTATCTCTCTCCTTCCTTTTTGCCTGCCTTAACAAGTCATGTAGCAGGAAGGGACACCTCTCCTAATTTAGCTGACTAGGCTGAATTCCTAATCATAAAAGGAAGAATCTAACCATTTATCTCTTCAAGTAGTGCCTTCTGAAGTCCCTGAAGCAAGACTCCAGCATCCCTGATAAGAACCTGACCAGGTGCAGTGGCCCGCCACCACGCCCAGCTAATTTTTTGTATTTTTAGTAGAGACGGGTTTTCACCATGTTAGCCAGGATGGTCTCAATCTCTCAGCTAATTTTTTGTATTTTTAGTATTTTTAGTAGAGACGGGGTTGCACCATGTTAGCCAGGATGGCCTGGATCTCCTGGCCTCATGATCCACCTGCCTTGGCCTCCAAAAGTGCTGGGATTACAGGCGTGAGCCACCGCGCACAGCCACATATTGTTTTTTACCTCCAAATTCATCCTTCTTTCTCTACTCAAATTTGTGACCATGTGAAGTACATTCCCCAGAATGCAAAGTTAGCTGGTTCCTATTGGTTTCTACAAACAGGAGATGCTATAGGGGGATTAGAGGAAGGAAGTACAGAGAAGGGACTTTTTTAGTTTTTTTTTCTGCTCCTGTCAGCTTGGTTCCATCCTTCAGCTTCCCTTGGCATTCACAGAATCAGCCTCATCACACTCTCAGAAATCCAGCAACAGCCAGAGATGCCCCTTCCTCAGAGAGCTGAGTACCTGGATTCTGCTAACACATCACATCTCTCTCTCTTTTTTTTTTTTTAACTTCAATTCCAAAGAGTAGTAGCTGCTTCCCTATTACTTCAGTGATTCCCCTTTTTTCCCCTCAGCCTTCAAAGCCTTTGTAACTGATTACCTGTATCAACTCCCTTCATTTGAAATGCTTAGCGTATTTTTTGTCTTCCTGACTGGAACTCGCACAGTACAGAAGGCAATAGCTGGTCTGGCTAATATGTTCAAAACGAAAGAACAAAATGTAAATAGATTAATTGTGCTATTGTTTATACCTGATTTGTTCAAGCAACTGTACTTACTGAGCTTATCTGTCCAGAGATAGATGTTGCTGGTTTAAAGTCAATGATTTATACAATTCAAATATACAAGTAAAATCCAATAATCAAATGTATCAAAAAGTATATAATTTTAGATAAATGTAAAGTTCTATATTTTCTTGTTACTCACTTGACCTCTTTATTGAAGCTAACTCTGCTATTTTCAACAGTTATCTATGCTTCTGAGTCATCATCATCCAAGGTTCAACCCTTTATTTCTAATATCAGCCTTTCAAGATCTTACTGCCCTAAGCCCCCTTTCCTACAAATGTCTTACCCAAGTCCATAGCTCCTCCTTGGATCCATACTCTAGGGGGTAGACAAGTGACATTGTCTTCACTTCCTATGCACTAAGACTCAATGTGGGACAATTACCAACACCCTGAGTTGACTTGGCATACTCCACTTTAAGATTTTATGTTGGAACCCCAGTAGGAACTAACAAGATTACCTTCTCCAGTTCCATGGTGTGCACAGTTTGAATCTATCCCATAATTTTGAGCTCACACTGAGTAATGCAACTCTTCTCAGTGTCCAGATTTAATGTCAAATGACAGGGTGTAGCTACTTTCTGTATGTAACCTGCTCTATCTTCTCAGAGTATTCGCACTGACACAGCTGGATTCTCCCCATTTTTTCCCAATATTCATCCATCCAGACTCCTACAGTTCCCTTCAACGCTTGGAATCCCAGGGTCTTGCAACATTACATGTAGGAGTAATTTCCACACTATTGTGCATCTTTTATCAAGATTAATTTTAAATCTTGGTGCTATTGTACTCAGTCTCTGCAAGAAGAGCTCAGTATTTTTAAAAACCTGTGCACATTTTGAAACTAAAAAAGTTCTTATTGGTACTGAGAAGGGCTTCTTATTTATAATTTCTGGGATGAACACAATACTTGGAAAATTCTACACTATAGGTTCACTTCAGATGAAAAACATATTTATGCTTTCTGGTAAATTACTTGAAGTATCTTTGAAGCAGCGTCTAAAGTCTGCATTTCTGATTTTCTTGAGAAAACTAAAATACATTCACTCAACAACCAACAATCACCTAAAGTGTATGTACAGTGGGTGAGGGGAATCTAGCTAAACAGTTTAGAAAGATAAGATCTACCCATTTCTTAGGAAACTCATGAAAAATAAATAAATTATCAGAAATATATTTCAGAAATGAAAGGTAGACTTTAAAGTCTCTATGTTACTGAATAAGTGTATAAATAAAGAAGACAGTTTTCGTTGTATACATCCAAAGGTCCTCTTGCATTCTAATTCAGTCTCTCTTACTCTCTTGCTTATCTGCTAGCACAACTTTCATACCTCCCATATTTTCCCTGAACCCTGACTCCAATCTATTTTTCACACAATAACATCCTTATTATTCAAAATCTAAAGAAGCCATTGCATGTTTTAAATTTTATTTGGTCCTATACTAATACAAAAATCTATTAATTAAGCTGTATTCTGTCTCTTATCCCAAAAAGTACTGGTCTAGATACAAAATCTATTTTCCCTTTTCTGTATTTTCATCCTTCTTCAAGTTGAAATACACATAGATGAGAGTAGCCCAGACAACATTTAAAAGCCAGTTTAATTCTGATATCTCAGAACTAAAGAGAATACATTAGAAAAGTAAATTGTGGCCCTGTCTTTAACTTCAGAGAAAAAGTAAAAGGAAAATAATTCAGAGTAAAGAGAAATAGACAAATTCAAGAGATATACACAAGGTAGCTTTAACAAGACTGCGATTGATCGCATGTGTGAGGTAAAGGGGAGACAGGAAAAGTGCCCAGATTTCTAACTAGAACAACAATTTAGGCTGTGGATCATTCTTTGAAATCATAGATAAAGAATGCAATGAGGAAAAAGATCAGTTGTCTTGGATGTATTAAGTCTAAAATGCTTATGAGACATTGAATAGCAACATCAAGTAGGAAAATGAATATATATGTCTGCATCTGCTATAAAATGAATGTTTGAATTCTGCCAAATCATAAGTTGAAACCTAATCCTCAGTGTGATATTACTGGAAGGTAGAGGCTTTGTGAATAAATTAGATTGTGCGAATGGAGCCCTCATGAATGGGGTTGTTGCTTTTATAAAAGAGGACCCAGAAAAATTCCTTGTCCCTTCAATCCTGTGAGAAAACATCCAGAAAACTACCATCTATGAACCAGGAAACAAGCCTTCACCAGACACTGGATCTACCAGCACCTTGATCTCGGACTTTCAGCCTCCAGAACTGTGAGAAATAAGCCATCTAATCTGTGGTATTCTATTATAGCAGCCGGAACAACCTAAGACAGTATCTTCCTAAAATGACTTAAACTATAGATCTAGGGGGCTGTGGCTGTTGGATGGTCCTCAAAACCATTTTTCTATTGAGAGAGAATATATGAAATGAGAAAAGGGAGTCTGAGAAACATCACAGTTAAAGAAGAGAACCCTTACAAAGAAGACTAAGAGAATCAGAGACATAGGGTGAAAATGAAGCCAAGAAAGCAGGTGTTTTTAAGAGAGAAAGATTACAATGCTGAGATATTAAGGCAGATAAGGACCAAACTGTTTCAATTAGATTTAGCAACAAGTGATTCTAGTGCTGTTCCAGGGGCTAAAGCAAGATGGTAATGAATTGAGCAAGTGAATAAGGTGGTAAGAAGATGGAGGCTACAGTAGAAATTATTATTTTAAGAAGTGTGTCTTCTTTCTTTAACAGAAAAAAAGAGTAGGTATGGAATAAATTCTGATAGAAGTTTTCCAGAAGAGAAACAAAGATTGAAACACCGAAAGCAGATCTCTGCATCATCAGTCTCTCTATTTCTCAGTACACAAAATATTCTCAGATCTCCCAAATGTAAAAATTGTTTTAAAAAATTCTCTTTTGATCACCCCATGTCTCTATTATCTTATTTGTCTCCTCCCTTGTAAAACAGAACTTCTCAAAGGAGGGATCTGTAATCATTACCTCCACTTCTTCACCTTATATCTGCTCCTTAACTGCAATTCTGCCCCAATCACTCCTCTGAAACTACTATATAGTGATACCAAGGACCTCTGCCTCATCTAAGTTAACATAAAATCACACCTATGTTCTCCTTTTAAACGCTTAGAAGTATTTTAATCTGCTCAAGTACTCTCATTTCTTGAATTCTACGGCACCACACCTCATGGATTTCACTCTATCTCCCTGGAAGACCCTTCTGTCTCAGCAAAGTTAGTTCTCTGTGAAAGTGCTGAATGACAGAATAGCCCCAAACCAGACCTAGATGTTCCTCTATTTTCCATCTACATTACTCCAACCTACCATATCTCCAAACAGCAGATGTACTAATGGCTTTTTTCCTCGTAGTTGTTCTTCTTGACATCTCTGCTGGACTGTCCAATTGACGCTTTAGATTTACTGCCTGTCAAATACTGGCTATTTCCCTCTGAAAGTGAAAATGGATGGGATACAAAACATAGACGGAGAGATTCAGAAGATGAACATTTCTTCCATTGTACAGCCAGGAAAAAAAAAGGGGGGATGGGTACAAATGCCATCTTGGTAGGTTTGGGCAAGTATCAGGCAGGTGAAGGAAGACCTCAACTTAAAGCTTCTATCACCTCTTAAGTGAAAAGAGAATGGGAACACCTTGTGCGCCCAGTTGTAGCTGAATATCTTGAATTTATAGTGACCATTAGGAGTTATAAGCAAGAGAGTGATATAATTATATTATTTTGAGAAAGGTGAATCTACCAGAATAGAACATCAATTAGAAGACATTGAACTGATAAGCATGGAGTCCAATTAGGCAAGATCCCAACCATGTTTAGAAAAATGATTATGGAGAGAGAATGCAATAGTGCACATCAAATATTCAACCTCTTTGATTTACCAATATTCAATGGTCCAAACTCCTTTGGGTCTATTTAGAGATTATTCATTTACTACCTATTTTTTCCTCCAAACTTAGGACAATTGTTTTCCTGAAGGCATCACTGATCATGCAGAAGAGAGGAGTAATGGGTAAATCATTGTGAACAACACTGGAATAAATGATCCTTTCTATTCTTTAAAAAAAAAAAATGGAGGTCATCTCTCTATCTGAATGCTTGCACATGAGTGAAACCCAATAAGAAGAACTAACTGTTCTTCTGCACCCAAGATGAGAGGGCATTTTTGAAGAACTTTAACTAGAAAATGCTGCCAAGATCATCCTGCTAAGGAGTTTGTGTGTTTCTTGCTATTCTAGGTGCTAATGGACATTAAAAAAACTGTAAGAACAGTTCATTTCTGGCACCCTCAGAGGATGCTACTCTTAAAATAATAAGAGAAAGTGTGGAGCTGGGTATCCCCTCTGAGAAAATGTGTTCATGAAAATATCCATTGTGCAGAAAGTGGAAGATCTGTCACTCCACCTAAGAAATTGGAGTAAACAGCTCATTAAACTCACATAGCATACTAAGGTGAGAGAGAAACTATAAAAATCAGGTAAATAGGTAAATAAAGAAGGTAAATAAAGAGGCTGCATGTCTCCAATGGAAATTGTTTAATATGTATTAGGAAGAAAATAAGTTACATATTAAACAAGAATTTAACCATAAGTTGTAATAAAAACTGATCTGGCCATTTACTAGGTAGTTTTTCATAACATTCTCAGTGTACTATCATAAAGGAACAGGATGAATTCCTGCTGTGAAGAAGGGCGGGGAATGCTTACATGGAAATTACAGATGATGAATATCAAGAAGCAGTTTAGGAAGTTGGGTTTTGGGAATTTAAGTATATTTAAATATATATATACACACACACACAGATATGTTTTAGTTGGATGAACATATATACATATATTTCTATACATGTATATGTATAGGAATAGGAATGCATATAATTACATAAGTATGAATATATTACATAAATATGAACTATATCTCTATATTCATATTATACAGAAATATATATGTATATGTGTGTATATACATATATATGTATATTTCTGGAGCATGGAGTCCAATTAGAACTCCAATGTATATGTTGTTCATCCAACTAAAACACGGATCTTTTCAAAATTTGATTATCTACTCTATGCAAGCACTATAAGAAATTTAAAGATGGTATAAGACATAATCCCTTTTCTCAAACAGGTTTTTAACACTTGAGATTGATTTATCACTTAGAGCACAAGCACCTGATTCAGTATATGATCAATAAATATTTGTTAAATTTGTGGAATGAATAAATTAATAAATAACAATCTTGTTTCTGATCTTGCACAATGTTTAAAATGCTGAAAGTTGGGAACCTGACACAAAAGTAACAAATACCACAGCCCTGTTAGGTTCGAAGCAGTAATCCTAGCCAAAGACTGATCCTATTGGAAAGAGTGATTAAAAGTTAAGCTCAGGGCTGCCCACTAGGTAAGTGTACTGTGCAGCAGTAGGAGGCAGAGAGGAGCACCGGAAAGCTGCCACCTCTCCCTCCAAGGGGGTACTTCTACACTCCAGGGTGGAAGATGAAGTAAATCACCCTTGAAATTTGTGTAATTGAGAGTGACATATAACAATGTGGTGAGCCAGAGTAAGTCATTAGAGAATGCCTAAGTGTGGGGAGAAGGGATAAGTCACAATATAGCTTCATTCTTGAAGGGAGGTTCAGATGCCTCTAGTTTCCCTCCTGAGCCAGACAGATTGAAGCTGACTTCTAAGAGTGCTGTGGCTGTGCAGAGATTTAGGATAAATTGAAATCAACACTGCGCTGAAATAAAAACATCCTTTCTCTGCTCTTCACGCATTCCTGTGCCACTGGAGGCTACTTCCAAGCAGCTGTTAGATTATTATTTTCTTACTTTTCCCTTTGATAATTCTCTTTCATTAATGTCATATCCAAGCTAAAAATGTTTAGTGGCACCACTAGCCTCGGACTTCTAAATCAAATCCCCCAAATCTGTTTGCCACCCATCTTTTCAAGCTGATCTTCCACACTGCCCTATACGCCCTCTCTACCCACCAGACTAATTTGTTCACTATACCCAAATATGCCTTTCATGTCAGTGCCTTTTCTTACTTCTTGCATTCTTTTATTAATTTAACAAAATATTTGGGCAAGACAGACATGTGTTGTTTATTTTATACCAGAGCACGGTACTAAAGTACTTTACATGAATTTACTAATCACAATAGTGCTTTGAAGCTAATTATATTGTTATGCTCATTTGCAAATGAGGAATTAAAGAACTGCAGTTCTTGATAACTTTTCCGAGATCATACAAAATAATAAAGGATATGTGTGAAATATTCTGATTCATTCAACAAATACAGAACAGATGCTTATCATAGGGCTTCTATGTAAGCTTATCTTCCGCAGCTCTCCACTCTGGGACAATCTGGAGTTTCAGTCAAACTGGTCTACCGCTTATTTTATGACATTCTCATTCCTGATCCTGTAACCTCCTGCCTGAGAAGTCCTTCTTTTTCTTTGTCCCGATCTTATTTTTACTTCAAGAATTGGGCCACTTCTCCAATTGGGCAGACTACTGCATATAGTCTCTGTGAAATCTAATCAAATTCTACTGTGTTATTACTTTTCCTTATTTCAGCATGTATATCAAGAGATTATAATGTTAGAAATGATATATTCCTTTATATCATCCACAGAGTCTAGCAGTACCACACTTCTGGAAGTTTCTACTAATTTTGAGAACAGAACTCACCTCGACTAAATTGAGTCCCCAACTGTTTAAAAGATGCGTTTTCACTTTGTCTGCACTTCCTAGTACTTACAGATGCTAGCTTTTAAACTTATTTTAGAGAATTATTTTTAAAACTCAGTCATTAAAGATGCAGAAAAAAATCTTCAGAAGGGATGTTTGAAATGAAGAATTCACAAGGTTGAACATCTCCCTTTTCACAGTACATGAAATTGTTTCAAATAAAAAGTGACTCAAAGAAAGGATGGTATTTTGTTTTTGTGCCTAAATTAATCTAATGGCATGCTCAAAATATGACAATTCAAATGACTTTGAAGCAGAAGACATATTTGCAATTTTTATTATCAAACTTGAAAACACAGTCGTTTCCCCAAAACGTGGCTCATTAAATTGATTTCAAAGCATCTTTGTTTCATTTAATTATACATGTCCATCTACTTTCTAAGACCTTTTATTTGGCTTAAAACATTCTCATTTTCTGACAAGTCTCTAATCTCTTGTAAGCTCCTCAGAGAAATTTAGAGGCACTCTCTGTCACAGAATGCCACATGCCCATAGCCCCAGCACCCCTGCTGAACTTGCAAAGCTGCTGATTCTCTGGTTTGTGTCAGACCTTGGCACCTAAATTTCCTTTTCCAGGCTGCTGACAGCCATTTCCACTGAGTGCTTTGCCTCTGACTTTTCTCTCTAGACATTCAGGTCAACTGGGGTTCTGAAAATGGCAGAATTTCTCCTGTCTCCTTCTTTGCAGCCAAGGTCATATCCTGAGAGATTGACAGGCTAGGCAAGGAGCAGATGGGGAGTCTCCCTTTGGCTGATGTGGATGTATGATGAATGACTACAATAAACCAGAAGGCAGCTGTGGTTCAGAAAGAGCCCTGAACTCACAGTTACAAGGGCTGTATGTGTCTCTCGTGTGAGCTTCTTAGCTTGTTTGTATCCATGGGAAAGTCACCACACCCCTCAGAGCCTCAGTTTGATCTCCTGTGAAACAGACATAATACCTAGAATCGGGATTGCTGCAATAATTATACAAGATAATGCAAAAATTTGGAAATGGAAATAGGTGCAGGAAAAATATAAACTTAAATTCTAAATGTGGGGTTTCCTAGTTTCTCCTTTTAGTTTACCGTAGAAACGCAAATAGGTCAATGTAATTCCTTACAGCTAAAGTTAACTGAGATTAACTAAAACTACTCAGAAGCTAAAGCACTTGGATAACCTGAAGATAAAGGTCCACAAAAGTTTGATGAACTCTTAGAAACAGAAAAGGAAAAGAATAAAATAATAACTTATGCCAGAAAACTGGTTTTACTCCTTCATGCAAGGTTTGACCTCTTGTCTGTCTGTCCATCATTGCAGTTATGCCCTGAGGAGGAAGGACATGGACAGGTACAGAATGACGCTATCATAGCAAGGCAGAACAATATCTCAACTTAACACTATGTATTTTGTAAGTCATGTTATAGCTTGTACAGCACATTCTTATTGTTTTTGTACTCAGGAATCTTTTCATAAGGTTCTGTGTGCAAAAAATAATATACCCTAGCTAATTCCCAGCATCACACATTCTAGAGCTTCTAGAATGCTGGCCGGAAGCCAAAAGTCCAGTCTGTCCCTCTCGATGATTCCAGTCTTCCTGTTTCTGTCTAGGGCTCCCCTAAGACTTTCATGTGCAATCTTAGCATGCCAACCAACCAGTTACTGCTGAGAGGCACTGCCTTCTACGTGCTGATCTAGGCATATCATGTTTAATGCAGAAATTTGGGCAAAGTCTCCCTCCATCGGTGGTCATAGGTGCAAAGGTGGCATCAATCCCAGCAGTGTGAGTAATGAAGGCACAATGACCACTCCCCAGCGTTCCATTCAGAGAAGATGGTACCCTGTCCAGGGCTCTTTAGGTTGAAATGATTTCAAATTTGTGTTGTTTCACAGTCATGAGGCAGAGTACATGTTACTCGAAGTGCTGCTCTTTGGACAAAAATGAGGCATGAGAACATGGAAGTAATTTAGTCTCCTTGGGGAGATTCAGGCTTTCCAAAATCCTTGGGTTTAGGTGCACAGCAGCAGGAGAGAAGGTGAGTCTTCTGCACTGACTCTGCATGAATGCCGGAACTGAGCTCTTTCTTTGCCTGCTACTAGAGGCTCATTGTATGCAGGCTAACCTACCAAAACTCAATATAAACAAGAGATAGCTCAAAATAAATAAATAAAAATAAAGTCCTTACCTCAAGAAGATTGTATATGTGATTGTGAGGACTATGCTTCTTAAAGTGGGAAAAAGATTCCATATGTTACTCACTTGAAGAACCCACAAGCACTAATAGATCCAAGCCCAGTGTTTTATATCTTATCATGTTTCTATTTTAATTACCAAATAGCTATATGTATTCATGTATTAATTCCCAAACGTGTGTAAACCTATTCTAAAGGCCTTGTGTTAGTCACCTCTCAGAGGATAATATGTGGACAAGCCATGCATCTCATTTTAACTCTGTTTTACAGATGAGAAAACTAAGGTTCAGAGAGACTAGGTAACTTGGTCAAGAGACTGTATCTATACAGTACTATATCCTCAATTCTCAGAACAGAATCTATGTGGAAAAAAAAGTCAAGTGCATGAATTTAGCGAAGGTCAAGATGGCAATAATTATCAGATTTGGGAAGTGAACTCATGTCCTCTGATTCTGGTCTGCATTCCCAACTCTAGGGTAGCATCCTGTTTGAATACATCAGTGTATGGAATCCTAAGTTCTTAGAACCAGCAGTTATCTTAATTGTCATCTAGTCTTCCAAACACACATTAATATGGGCAATAAAACATTCTGTATGGGATTATGTTGTGTATGCTCAGGGGTTATAAGTATTTTCAGGTTAAAAAAAGTTATCAGCAATGGTATCTTTAGGATAAACCTCTATATTGCAGGAATAGATAAATAGTCCTTTGCTGATTATCATCATGGTATCTGTGAGTTGGGAGAGTGTTGCACATCGGTAGGTATATTTTCAAAGTGTTATCATCTCTTCTTTTGTATCCTGTAAAACAGTTACAAATATGCCAAAGCCAGGAGAAATTCTCTAGCCATAGTATCTTAATTCTAATGATGTAAATGTACTGAAAAGTAATTGCTGGCTGGGCACGGTGGCTCATACCTGTAATCCCAGCACTTTAGGAGGCTGAGGTGGGCAGATCACGAGGTCAGGAGATCAAGACCATCCTGGCTAACATGGTGAAACCCCATCTCTACTAAAAATACAAAAAATTAGCTGGGTATGGTGGCATGCTCCTATAGTCCCAGCTACTCGGGAGGCTGAGGCAGGAGAACCACCTGAACTGGGAAGCGGAGGTTGCAGTGAGCTGAGATCACGCCACTGCACTCCAGCCTGGGTGACAGAGCGAGACTCTGTCTTGAAAAAAAAAAAAAAGTAATTGCTTAAAAGAGTCCAATTTCTGTAAAGAGCCTACCATTTATTTAATTTACCCTAAGGGTGGTTTTTCTGTTCATTTAAGCAATCACATATTGCTTAAATATCTTATATGCGAGGCTGTAAGCTAGGTACTATGACAGCATATGAAAGTATATGAGATAGAATCTTGCTCTAGGGAGGTTGAAGGTGATGCAAAAGAGGACAAAACTATAACTCAAACCAGGAAAAAAGGAGTACAGTATAAGTGGTATCAATAATGTGCTTAAGAATATCACATAAAGATGGGGAATTATAGAAAGCATTTGTAAAATAGATTTCTAGGGTGAAATTTGAATAGTGAGTATGATGGAAACATACTGAGATGGGAAATCATTTATTCAATAAGTACTTATTGAGCAATAATAAGCATCTGGAACTTATGAATACAGACATGAATAAGACATATGGAGCTTACAGCTATAATACTGTTAATGGACTAGGGAAAAGACAAATAATAAATGTGGAATTATGATAAAACAAGGTGATAGTGAAGGACATGGTGATTTGAGAATGTACAGAAGGAAGAAGAACAAATCTATTTTGGAGCATCAGTCAAGGCATACTTGAATACCTGACAATTAAGCTAAAATCTGAAGATTAACTAGAAGACAAAGTGTTTCAAATAGAAGAAACTTTGGGTGCAAAGACCCAGATGTGAAAGAGAACATGTGATGTCCAGGAACAAGAATTAAACTCAGAGTGGTCAGCTCACCATGAAAAACATCACAGAGATATAACTAAAGCCTGATCTTAGATGGACTTGTAAATTCTATGTCTAGAGGGAAATTGAGTTATTGAAGGAATACATCAAGGATTGAAAGACTGGATATTTCTGGAAGGAGCGTTTCAGCTCTATGAAGCAAAGAGACCAGTTAGGAGGTTTAATGGAGTAATCCAGGGATCAAGATGACAAATAATAGTGGCCTGTATCAGAGTGATAGCAGTGGAGAGAAACAGTTAAATCAGGAGATATTTACATGGTAAAATCAACAGAAGGTGATATTTAATAGAATTATGGGTTGAGAAGGTGAAGTATGGGGGCATGTCAAAAGTAAGTCTGGTTTCTCAAGTTTCTGCTGAGACAGGGAAGATTGGAAGAAACAAGATTGGAGGTACCTTTGTCTCTTTGTGCGGCAATAAAAAACATCATAGACTGGGTGGCCTAAACAACAGAGATTTATTTCTCACAGTTCTGGAGCCTGGGAAGTTCAAGATCAAGGTGCCTGCAGATTGGATGTATGTTGAGGACCCATTTTCTGGTTCATAGATGGTACCCTCTCTTGTTCTTCTATGGTGAAAGAGGTGAAAGAGCTCTCTGGGGCTTCTTTCATAAAGGTACTACCTTATGAGGAACTACATCATTTATGAGGGCTCCACACTATGACCTAATAATCTCCCAAATATTACAGTATTAAAGTTTCAAGATATAAATTTGGGGAGGACACAAACATTCAGTCTATAACAGAAGGGAACCATGGTAGGTTTTGTTTTGAATATGCTGACTTTAAGGTCTGTTAAAAACAAGCATTCCAATGGAACAGGTTTCCAGGAAAGGGAGGGACATCAAGACAGACATGACCGGTGGAAGAGAGGGATATCTCTTTAGAGAAAAGGCTGGCTGAGGAGTAAAAAAAAAAAAAGAAAAGAAAAGAAAGGAGAGTAGTGTGAGAAAAGCCAGAGCCAGATTTATAGGGGCTGGAAAGCAAGGCCAGAGCAGAGTTTATATGCACTCAAATCAAAACCTTATTAGAAAGGATGCAAGCCACACCACCCCCACTTTGGGAAAGAAGTAGAAACATTCGTTTTTTTAAGGAAACTAAGGTCTATATTGAAAAGAATCCCAGAAACTTGAAACTGTTAAAAGTGCCTCTCAAAAGTTGTCCTTTTCTCCCCAATGTTTGATTAGATCAAACTCAGAGCATTCTCAATAGAGCCAGATTCTTCATCCTAAGACCCAGTGGCGATTCCGTCCCTTCTTGGAGAAACACATCACTTTAGATCAGTTTTTGCAACACGACTAAAGAAAAAAATTGAAAATATTATCTCCCTGCTTTATATTTGAATTTTGTTTCCTTCCTTCTAGGCCCAGTAGCTTTTGGCTTTCAACTATAAAAGTGGTACCTATATTAACAATGTATACATCCTCAGGTGTTCTTTTTAGTCATTTTTGCAGGACTTTTCCCTAATTCACTTAAAGATGAGGCCCTTGTCACATGGTCATGAAGATTTAGGCTCATAGATGATTTGAAGGGTGCATAGCATAGGGTTTTATTGGGTGAAAAGGAAGAAAAGGGAAAACAGGGACCCTGCGCAAAACCAGAGTTACTGCTGGTACATATACTGTCTCACACTTTAAATCCCAGGTTCCACAAAGGAAGAGGAGAGGCCTGGCTCCTCTGAAATGGACTCAAACTTCTCTGGCTCCACCCCAGTGTGCATACCTCCCATTGCGCATGTCAGTCGAAGGCTCTGCCTGGGAGCCCTTCCCACCTGGCTCTCTCATCAGCAAAGGTATTTTATGAGGAAGGTAAAGCAGCTACAATTAGTCCATTTTGTAGTTGAGAAAACTAATTAACAGCTGTCAGGATGTGAAAGTAGATCTTCTGATGGTACAGACTTTCTCCACTCTAATAAGGAATTAGAGGAATTTTCATCCCATAAGTCAGAAATAGATGATATTTAGCACCTGTTCAATGGAATTCCACTTCCCGTGGCACTCTTTATTGCTGACTCTATGTGCAACCTCCAAATCCTTGTCAACATACGTTGTGTAGCAACCACTTGTGAATCTGAGTTGGCATATGATGAAATCCATTTTCAATGCTTACCTCAGGTATTTCCATTTTTAATCAGGACTCTAAAAAACCTAATAGCTTTATACACATTAAGCTATGACTCTTTGTTTGTATGCTAAGTAGTTATGAGCTCTTGGGGTGTCACTATACAAATCTAAGCCCAGTTCCTCACTGATAAAATGGATGATCTCTAACGTTTTTTTCAGTCTAACGGTAAATAATTATATGAAAGTCCAGGCATGGTGATGAGATGGGTTATTCTGAAGCAAGAGTGACCTTCCCATTGCCACTCAAGTCACATCAGATAGAATTCTGCTTTTATTTTCTTCTTAGTTCAGCCCTGCTAATTATTATTTGTTTAAAGCTCATACTGGTGTAGTCCCAGCTACTCAGGAGGCTGAGGCAGGAGAATGGTGTGAACCAGGGAGGTGGAGCTTGCAGTGAGCTGAGATCGCGCCACTGCACTCCAGCCTCAGTGACACAGCAAGACTCCGTCTCAAAAAAAAAAAAAAAAAAAAAAAAAAAAGCTCTTACTGGCCCATATAATGCTATGGAATATTAATTGGTTATTTAAAATGTAATACGTGAAACTATTTCTAACATTTATTTGGTCTCATTAGTTTGGGTTTATATAGATTGCATACAAATTGTAAATCAGAGTAGCTTAGTATAAGAAAGTAGGGACTTTTGAGTCAGAGGGAACTGAATTCAAATCCTGATTTCATCCTTGAAGGGTAGTGAAAGACCCTAGTGAAGGTTACATACCTAAGGCTTGGATATTTAAACATTCATAATACATATAATTTGTGATGCATTGTTATGTGAAGTTGAAATAATGTGCATAAACGCTTTCTATCACAGAGCCTGGCATGTAATAAAAATATTATTTAGGGATCTCTCCTGTCAATGCAAGATACTACACAGTTGCTTATTTGTTTACCTACCTTGAAAATGGAAAATGTTGCCTTTTGGTTCCAGATACACTCCATAGATGACTTTAACATTAGCAGATCAAACTCCTTTCCCATAACTCTTCTGTGGGAAGTTTTGTGGTATGTAGAACCATGTCTATAATCTTTGCCATTAACTCAAGGCCTGTGATCCCTGAGCAAAACGCATGCCCTGCCATAGCCACAGAAATGTACTGTAATTTTTTTTTTTTTTTTTTTTTTTTTGAGACGGAGTCTCGCTCTGTCGCCCAGGCTGGAGTGCAGTGGCCAGATCTCAGCTCACTGCAAGCTCCACCTCCCGGGTTTACGCCATTCTCCTGCCTCAGCCTCCTGAGTAGCTGGGACTACAGGTGCCCACCACCTCACCCGGCTAGTTTTTGTTTTTTTTTTTATTTTTTAGTAGAGACGGGGTTTCACCGGGCTAGCCAGGATGGTCTCGATCTCCTGACCTTGTGATCTGCCCGTCTCGGCCTCCCAAAGTGCTGGGATTACAGGCTTGAGCCACCGCGCCCGGCCTACTATAATGTTTCTTGGGACCACCATCTGGATCTAAACAAAGTTCAAATGGCTGACAGGGTGATACAATGCCTGTTTATTTGTACTTCATGTTCCAGAACTAGCAGATAAATGGCTATGTTTTAATCCCATATGTTCATGCTGGAATGAAGCTCTGTTTGAGACTAAATAAAGGATGTAAGTTTAGACTGGATACAATATGTATCCACTAAAGCATCACTGTATATTTGAAAAGCAAATATCATTAGTGGGAACTCAATACCTTCAGATTCTATTGAAGTGTGCTGAGCCTCTATAAAGCCGGGGGATGAGAAGAATCAGCTTTTGACCGAACTGTAAAGAACAGCAGGACAGCTCTTCAGACTAAGGAGCAGGGAGGGGCGGCTGTGGAGCTGCAGGCAGTAATTATTCATCCTAGTTCTGCCTATAATCCATCAAAAGAGGGGGCAAATCATCACTCCTGTGTGTCTTTGATTTCTGTATCTTTAAAACATGGGCAACTATTAAGCATTATCACGAACCTTATTATTATTATTATTTTTTTTTTTTTTTTTTTTTTTTTTTTTTTTTTTTT
>NW_016813672.1:664664-673100 GCF_001698545.2 Rhinopithecus bieti
CCCGGCCTTTTTTTTTTTTTTTAGAAAAGGGAATTCAAAGAGTTGGAAGGTTCAGTGAATGTGAGGTGATAAAACAAAATATTTTGATGAAACAAAATATTTTATAAATATTTATAAAATCAAGACTAGCCCTGACTTGATGGCTGCTGCCAATAATCTGCCAAAATATCTCACATCGCATAAGATTCCTGATACCCTAAATTTTAATCATCTGGGATTTTTCTTTTTGGATTAAGAATTGTGTCTTTAAGAATTCCATTTTATGACCCAAATAGCCAACAAGAGGGTAAAGTACTAAACAATGCTTATCTTTTAATAGGTTTGTATATGAAACAACAGCGAGGGACATAAAATAGATTCACACTGATTGAGGTGAGATGGGTAGAAGGATAGTTCTGGAGATTGAGGTACAGTACCTAAAGACAGGGTCAGATAGAACCCTAAGAAAAGAAGAATCCAAGGCAGGTGATCAGGAAAGGCAACAGAAAAGTTCAACATGGCTAAAGTATAAGTATGGAAAGCCAAAAAAGATATCTTCAATGGGAGCATAAAGTGGGGCATCACACCTACTCCCTATACAATGGCTAGCACTTTCTGCATGGAGTCAAGAAATCAAACTAGAGTACCAGATCAAAATTGTCCTTTGCTTTTAAGTAGCTCAGTGTCAATGTAGCAAGATTGAGATGAGACTCTTCTCTTCTCTAAACCTTGGTTCCCTAATTTGTAAAATGAGGTGACTGGAGTAGATGATCTCTGGGACCCATTCTACGTCTAACATGCTACCTCTGTGTATGTCAAGAATGGCAACTACATTACAGATATCTGAATACTTCCTCCACACAGAAGCCTGGCAAACATCAGTAATCAATCATGATGCTTGTTTGCTGAACTCAGATGCAAACTTAGAGTCCTTTTCAAGGAGAGAGCAACTAATAATATAACAGAGTTGGCTTGGAATAGAAATCCATTTGCCATCCCTAATACATGTATTTAGATGCCTAAATTGTCTCAAAGACTAGCACAAATGATAACACTGGCCCCAAAGTGTGGATTTAATTCTGCCCCAGTAACTGAGTAAATTCCTGTGGAGATTATATGGGTGGAGCCAGCTACTAGAAGTGGAGAAAAGATAGACACAGCAGTGGATACCCAAAGAGATTTGAAGAAATACTGAGCAGAATTGTTCACCTTTGTTCTTTGCCTTTCCAATCACTACTGCTTAATATTTAATGTCCCCTCTGAAATGAAAACTACCCTGAAAATGGTCCAAAGAAGAAGACAACATAGTGTGGGTAAGAGTTAAAAGACTTGGATCACTTCTGGCTGTGAATCTTGGGTAGATAACATCTGAGCATTATTTCCGTATTCTTACAGTGGAAACTAAAATACTTTATAAGTTTATTGCAAAACATAAATAAAGTAAAAGTTCTTTGTACACAAAAATGTGTTGCTAGCATAAGCCCTGTATTAGCTAACACCTTTGGAGAATTTATTTGACAACCAATTAGGATAAAAAGTTAACCACAGAATGGGAGGGACTAGATAGCCAACTAGACACAGTTAGTAGGAGCCTCTCCAACTGAAAGAGACCAAAATATTGAGTGAACCAACATCTTTTGAAAAAATCTTTTGAGGGAAAACACAGAGAGCTAATAAAAGAGGAGACACAGACACAAAGGCTGAAGAGCGAGGAAGCCAGGAACCCAGTATGGGATTGTGGAACACCACAACTCATTCCTGGCCCTGAACAGGTCCTAAAGAAGGGATGAGTGAAGTGATTGCACGGCAACCCACTGTCACCACAGACCTCTGGGATCCTAGCTACAAGAGACAAGGACAGCTGAGCTGGCCGGGACAACTTCCTGGAGAGTAGGCAGAGACAGAACTCAAGGCTGCATGGGATTTTGCAAGGGTACGGGGCAATAAAATATGGCCATAGGTGCCCATCTCCCAGGGCTCTCCATAGTCCTCTGAGTGCCTCTAGCCTTTGCTGACTGCTGGACCAGGAGACAACAGGGTTGTCTTTCCCATGGGACTGGGGTACGCAAGATCTGCATGTCCCTGTGTTCACCGGCTCCTGGCAGGGTCCCTGCCTGGCCACTGCTACAAAAGCAAGCACATAGAGCCACCTCCGCTGCCTGGCCTGAGTGGTTTGCTGGTGGCCTGGAACACCTTGGCCTCTCAGCACAACTGGTACTTGGTTTTAATGGACAGAGGGCTAAGCCAAGGGCCCAGCCCCAAACCCCAGGGTTCGATAGAGCATGAAGCTCTGGAGGGTGAAGCTGAGATAAGTTGCTGGAACTCAAGCATAGAAGAGCCTTCACTCTCAGAACACCGAGAAGAGTGAGGCTCAAGTTTATGGGTTAGTGCAGGATTTTGGTGTGCCCCCTCCGCAGGGCTGGTCTGGGAAGGGTGTGCCTTATCTGCCAGCGACAGCTTCTGACCAAAGGATCCCTGCAGCCCCGAACACCTAATAGCCCAGCAATTTGGGTGCAAAACTAGCAAATCAGGCCAGTTACTGGGACAGCCACCAGAAGGAAAGCTGGTCAAGGGAGAAAGAAATGGGTGGTCCTCATAGCTGTCTGCTGAGCAAAAATCCCGGGCACAATGACTCTGCCAAGCACAGAGATACAACAAGCTCCCAGGGAGCTGCAGGTCTCCTAGCAACTTAACTTTCCATTTCAGCTGTCTGTAAGGAAGGCGGTATCACAGTCTGACAGACTCCCCTTGAAACTAAAGAACTACAGGAACAGTTCCAGTGATGGAGGGAGCTCCCCTAAGGCCAGGGAATGGATCTGGTGAGAGGTTCATCTCTCTGATCTTTTTGCCTCCTCCACCAAAAAGCACCACTGCAAATGCATTGAAATGGGAAAGAGGTTTGCAGCTACGGGCTTAACTGCCAGCCATTACTCTTAAGTGCCATATACAGGATTGCAGCCTGAATAACAACACCAACAAATAATTGCCCATATATACTGCCCAATTCAGTAATCTAGCCACAAATAAACATCCCATACAGAGTCTTAACCCATACAGAGTCTTAATCCACCGTAAGCACCCAGAATCTAAGCAAATTGACTATACTCAACTTGTACCACAATCAAACCCTCAAGGGTAATAATATAAAACCAAAAAGCCCAATCAAAAATGACAGCAAATTGAAAAGAAAGGAACAACAGTCCTCTCAGATGAGAAAGATTTAGTGCAAGAAATCTGGCAGTCCTAAAAGTCAGAGTGTCCCCTTACCTCCAAACAATTGCATTAGCTCCTTAGCTATGTTTTTTAATCAGATTGGAATGACTGAAATGACAGACATAGAATTCTGAATTTGAATGACAAGGAAGCTCAGCAAGATCCAGGAGAAAACTGAAACCCAATACAAGGAATACAAGAAATTCAGTAAAACAATCCAAGAAGTAAAAAATGAAATATCAGTTTTAAGAAAACCAAACTGAGTTTCTGGAACTGAAAATTTACTACAGAAATTTCATAATACAGTTAGAAGCATTAACAATAGAATAGATAAAGCTGAGGAGAGAATTTTAGAGCTCAAAAACTGGTCCTCTGAATCAACACAGTCACACAAAAATAAGTTTAAAAGAATTTTTTTTACATGCACAACCTCCAAGAAATATGTTATTATGTAAGGAGACCAAACCTATGACTCATTGGCATCCATGAAAAAGAATTATAGAGAGTAAGCAACTTAGTAAATAAATTTTAGGATATAATCCATGAAAATTTTTCCAATCCTACTAGAGAGACCAACATGTAAATTCAAGGAATTCAGAGATCCCTGAAAGATATTATACAAAATGACTACCTGCAAGGCACACAGTCATCAGATTCTCCAAGTTCAACATGAAAGAAAAAAAATCTCAAAATCAACTAGAGAGAAGGATCAGGTCACTTACAAAGGGAACCCCATCAGGCTAGCAAGGGACCTCTCAAAGCAGAAGAAATTGGAGAACTATCTTCAGCATCCTTAAACAAAATCCAATTGAGAACATCATATCCCTTGAAACTAAGCTCTGTAAGTGAAGGGGAAATAAAAATTTTTTCAGAGAAGCAAACGCTAAGGGAATTAATTAGCACTAGACCAGTCTTATAAGGGGTCTTTAAGGGAGTGCTAAACATGGAAACAAAAGAATGGTACCTGTTACCATAAAAACACACTTCAGTACATAGTCCACAGACACTATATCGCAACTATACAATCAGGTCTACAAAACACCTAGCTAAACAACATGATGACAGGATCAAAATCTCACATATCAATATTAACAGTGAATGTAAATGGTCTAAATGCCCCACTTAAAAGGTACACACGGGCAAGCTGGAAAAAAGTCAAGATTCCACTGTCTGCTGTCTTCAAGAGACTCATCTCAGTTGCAATGACACACATAACTTCAAAGTAAAGGATCGGAGAAAGATCTACCATACAAACAGAAAACAAAAAAACAACAAGGATCACTATTCTTATAGCACATAAAACAGACTTTAAGCCAACAACAGCACAAACAGGATGAAGAAGGGCATTATATAGTGATAAAAAGCTCAAGTCAACAAGAAGAATTAATCATCCTAAATATATACACACCAAACATTGGAGCACTCATATTTATAAAGCAAGTTCTTTTAGACCTATGAAAAAACTCAGACACACAGTAATAAGGTAGACTTCAACATCCCATTGACAGCATTAGACAAATCATTGAGGCAGAAAACTAACAAAGTAGTCCTGAACCTGAACTCAACACATGACCAACTGGACCTAATAGACATCTACAAAACAATCTACAGAGCAATGATGAATGCATATTCTCATCTGCACAAGGAACAACTACACAGCCCTAAAGCAAGTCTCAATAATTCAAATAAATCAAAATTATACCAAGCACACTCTCAGATTACACAGCAGAACACAGAAATAAGTACCAAGAAGATCTCCCAAAACCACATAATCACATGGAAATTAAACAACTTGTTCCTATATGATTTTTAGGTAAACAATAAAATTATGACAAAATCAAAAGTATTTGAAATTAATAAAAACAAAGACACATTATATGAAAATCTATGGGATACAACTAAAGCAGTGCTGTTTTACATTTCTTAAGAGGAAAGTTTGTAGTGCTAAATGCCTACATTAAGAAGTTAGAAAGATGTCAAATTAACAATCTATGATTGCACTGACAGGAATAAGGAATTAAAAAAAAAAAAAAAAAAAGGCAAATAAGCCCCAAAGCTAACAGAACAAAAGAAGCAACCAAAGTAAAAGCAGAATTGAAGGAAACTAAGATGCAAAAATTCATACAAAAGATCAATGAAACCAAAAGTTGGTTTTTTGAAAGAATAAAGAAAATTAATAGACCACTAACCACATTAACAAAGGAAAAAAGAGAGAAAGTCCAAATAAGCACAATCAGAAATGACAAAGATGACATTACAATTGATCCCACAGAAATACAAAAAATCTTCAGAGACTATTGGGAACACCTCTATGCATACAAATTAGGAAATCTAGAAGAAATTGTTAAATTCTTGGAAACACACAACCTCCAAATATTGAATAAGGAAGAAATTGAAAACCTGAAAAGACAAATAATGAGTTCCAAAATTGAAACAATAACAGAAAACTTGCCAATCAAAAAAAAAAAAATCCCTGTACCACACGGATTCACCGTCAAATACCACTGGACGTACAAAGAGGAACTGGTACCAACCCTACTAAAACTATTCCAAAAAATCAAAGAGGAGGGACTCTTCCCTAACTCATTCTGTGAAACCAGCATCATCCTGATACCAAAAAATGGCAGACACAATGAAAAAAAAAAAAAACTTTAGGCCAATATATTTGATGAACATAAATGCAGAAATTTTCAACAGAATGCTAACAAACTGAATCCAGACACAAATCAAACAGCTAATTCACCTTCATCAAGTAGGCTTTATTCCTGGGATGCAAGATTAAGTTGGCATATGCAAATCAATAAATGTCATTCATCACAAACAGGATTAAAACAAAACCATATAATCATCTCAATAGACACAGAAAAACTGTTGATAAAATTTAACATCTCTTTATGATAAAAATACTCAACAAACTAGGTATCAGAGGCACATACTTCAAAATAATAAGTGCCATCTATGACAAACCTACAGCCAGCATCATACTGAATTGGCAAAAGCTGGAAGAATTCCCCTTAAGAACTGGAACAAGACAAGATGCCCACTCCCACCACTCCTATTCAACAGAGTTCTGGAAGTCTTAGCTGGGGCAGTCAAGAGAAAGAAATAAAGGGTATCCAAACAGGAAAAGAAGAAGTCAAGCTATTTCTCTTCACTGATGATGTAACTCTATACTTAGAAAATGCTAAAGACTCTGCCAAAAGACTCCCAGAGCTGATAAAGACTTTAGCAAAGTTTCAGGATACAAATTCAATGTACAAAAATCAGTAGCATTTCTATATATCAATAACACTCAAGCCGAGAGCCAAATTAAGAATGTAATCTTACAATGGCCATAAAAAGAATAAATTGCCTAGGAATATATATAGGTAAAAGATATATAGGAATATATATAGGTAAAAAATACATAGGTAAAAGATCTCTACTAGGAAAATTACAAAACACTACTGAGAGAGATTATAGATGACACAAACAAATGCAAAAATATCCCATACTCATGGGTTGGAAACATCAACATAATTAAAATAGCCATACTGCCCTAAGCAATATACAAATGCAATGCTATTCCTACCAAATTACCAATGTTTATTTTACAGAATTAGAAAAAAACATTCTAAAGTACATGGGGAACCAAAAAAGAGCCCAATAGCCACAGCAATTCTAAGTGAAAAGAATAAAGCCAGAGGAATTACATTACCCAATTTCAAACTGTACTACAAGGCTACAGTAACCGTAACAGCATGGTACTTGTACAAAAACAGATACATGGACCAAGGGAATAGAATAGAAAACACATAAAGTCACACACCTACAACCAACTGATCTTCAACAAAGTTGACAAAAATAAGCAACAAGGAAAAGACTCCCTATACAATAAATGGTGCTGGGATAACTGGCAAGTCATATGCGGCAGAATGAAATTGGACCCTTACCTATCACCTTGTACAAAAATCAACATGAGATGCATTAAAGATGTAAATGTAAGACCTGAACTATAAAAATCTTAGAAGAAAACTTAGGAAATACGCTTATCAACATCAGCCTTGGCAAATAATTTATTACTAAACCTACAAAAGCATTTGCAGCAAGGACAGAAATTGACAAGTGGGACCTAATTAAACTAAAGAACTCTGCACAGCAAGAGAAACTACCGAGAGAGTAAACAGACGACCTGTAGAATAGGAAAAATTATTTGGAATCTATGCATCCAAAAAAGATGTCATTTCCAGGATTTATAATGAACAAATGAATATAAAAAAACCAACCCCATTCAAAAGTGGGTAAAGGACATCAACAGGCACTACTCAAAAGATGACATACAGTGGCCAACAAACATATGAAGAAAGGCTCATAATCATCACTAATCATCAGAGAAATACTAATCAAAACCACAATCACACACCATCTCACACCAGTCAGAATGGCTTTCGTTAAAAAGTCAAAAAAAATAACAAAGGTATGTGAGGCTGCAGCGAAAAGGGACCACTTACACACGATTGGTGGAAAAATAGATTAGTATAGTCACTGTGGAAAGTAGTTTGGAGATTTCTCAAAGAACTGAGTGTTGAACTACTATTTGACCCAGCAATGCCACTACTGGGTATATACCCAAAGGAAAATAAATCATTCTACCAAAAAGACACATACATGCAGCCATATGATCATTGCAGTGTTATTCACAATAGCAAAGACATGAATCAACCCAGGTGCCCATTAATTGTGGACTGGATAAAAAATATGTTATACATACACATCATGAAATACTATGCAGCCATAAAAAAGAAAGAAATCTGGTTCCTTGTAGCAACATGGCTGCAGCTGGAAACCATTATACTAAACAAATGAATGCAGAAACAGAAAACCAAATACCACATGCTCTCACTTATAAGTGGGGGCTAAACATTGGGTGGTGCATGTTTTTATAAAAATAGGAACAACAGACTCTGGGGAATACAATAGGGGAAGGGAGGGGCTAAGAGTTGAAAAACACTACCTATTGAGTACTATGCTCACGACTTTGGTTCACAAATTCATTCATACTCCAAACCTCAGCATCATGCAATATAGCTTTGTAATAAAACTGCACATAAACTCCCTGATTCTAAAATAAGGGTTGAAAAACAAAAATGAGCCACTATAAACAGTATGGTACCAAAGGAAGGTAGTAAAAAAGAAGGCAGATGGACATTGTGTTAGACAGGTTCTCCAGAGAGACAGAAAAGGAGACACTATATATATTAATAT
>NW_016813672.1:673508-679755 GCF_001698545.2 Rhinopithecus bieti
AATACAGAAGTTATATATATTATATAATACAGAAGTTTTATATATATTCTGTAATATATATAACACATATTCTGTAATATGTTATATATTCTGTAATATATATTACAGAATATATAATATATAATACAGAAATATATATAGAATATACTATATAATATATATTCTGTAATACATAATACTCATATATAATATATATTATATATTACAGAATACATTATATAGAATACAGAATTATATATTATATATATAACTTCTGTATTTTATTATATAATATATATAACTTCTGTATTTCAGACACACTCTTTCTGATCTCCATCATGGAATAGTGGTCTAATTTTCCCTTGGTAGTCCAGATAACTCTCCCCAACCAACACTGTAACTCCCTTCTTAGACTGTTGAATCAGAGGCTTGAGGGACAAAAGTGTACACGTGGCAGTCTTAACTTCCAATTTATTGGAATCATTTTTGTGTCTCCTGGTGGGAGTATTCCTTCCTCTGGAACTAATACTTCTAGGCCAGCAGAGGACAAAGTCATGGGAACAAGAAAAAAAATTTTTGCTAGGGTGTCACTAAGAGTAATTGTGAGTGATGCCACTCACACTTCTTTCCACTCCTTGATTCTTGGACCCGTGAATTTTGACTATGGAAAACAATAGTACCACATCTTGAATTCTACTGCAAAGCACATACAACCTTCTGAGCACCTTGTCCCAGCCTTACAAGGTGCTATCGCCTATCTGGTGCTGTAACTGTGTCTTCAAAAGGCCATTTCACCCTTCTGTCAAGCCAGCTGCTTCAAGATGGTGGGGTATGTGGTAAAACCAGTGAATTCCATCAGCATGAGCCAATTGCTGCACTTCTTTGGCTGACATGATTAGAACCAATACCAAGTAGAATACCATGATGGTGAATAAGGCATTCTGTAAGTCTACAGATAGTATTTTAGGCAGAAACACTGTATGCAAGAATGGCAAATTTGTATCTAGAGTAAGCATCTATTCCAGTAAGGATGAAATGCTGCCCTGTCATGATGGAAGCGGGCCAATGGAAATCAACCTGACACCTGTTGGCTGGATGATCACCCTCAGGAAAGGTGCCATAAGGCCAAATGGTTCACAGGCCAAGGAACCTGGAATTTTGATGTACAAGAGCAGGAGAATAAGGGCATCCCACTCATTTTGTTCCATCTGGGCCCCCAGCCAATTATGGTGCCTCCGCACATTGACAGTAAATCTTCGCCACTCAGTTCACTAATGCACACACAACTCTTCCCTGGAAACACCCTTTCAGACAATCCAGAACAATGGTTTGCCAGCCATCTAGGCATCCTTACTTCAACCCAGTCATATTTGCATCTATAATTAACTGTTACAGACACCAAACCCACATTTCATCAAGCTGACTTTATCCTCCTATTCTCAATGGACTTCAACAATGTGACTCAGGTTCCTCACAGAACAACTGCCAAGACTTTGACGTGTTCTTCTCAAAATGCAGCATTTTTATATTCATTCTGCTATACTCATTTCCTATTCATTTTTACCTTGGGTGCTCTTGCAGTTGATAGAAAATATGCAAACTACACAGACCATTTGCCACCACTTGAAAGGCTCCATGGAACAATGACAGTAGAGAATGTTTGGAATTCTGGGGCATTAATAAACTCTCTGAAGTGAATACTGTGGGAGTCTTAAAACTTCTGTTCCTTTCACTCTTCAGCAAGATGTTGGCTGAGAAGCAGTTCCTCAGTTATTCCCTCCATATATCTAGGGCAGTTGGTTCAGCCTGTGACAAAGAATAATGCATCTAGATCTAGGAATTAAACCCTATAGTTCTACAGAAATCAAGCAAGAAATCATTAACCAGAATTTTGTCCCTACCTCAGTTACTGTGTGCTTTGTATGTGTAGTGTGAGAGCAGTGCTCTGGATAACTTTTAGAGAAAACAAGGGATGTCCTGATAAAGTGGGGAGGCAAGTCAAAAAAAAGATTTAAAAAGGCAAACTCAAGCCACTGTTTCCTCGGATTGTATATGAACACATGGAGCAGAACTGAGACATTGCAGACTTAAGTATTCATGGATGCTTTACAGTTTAGAGACTAAAATTGGAAAAAAAAAAAAAAAAAAAAAAAAAAGAAGCAGCAGCAGCTATGGAGTCTTGCATCAAATATATTTACTATCTCTCAACTTCAAGGATCTTTAAGATTGACAACAGTTACTAGTTACATATACTCATAGTTAAAAGGAGGAAAGTACTGTAACCTACATGGGTCCACACAGATACTGCACTTGGAAGCAGAGAAAGCAAGCAGGGAGTGTCAGAGGAAGGCTTTGTAGGATCAAGAAAATGAGATGCTCTTTGAGTCCCACAGTAGGGTGTTATTGGTTTGTCTGAATAATCCTATGAACTGAAGAGAACCGAAACACATTATACTACCAACTGTTAAGACCACAATAACATTACTATAGTATTATAATGCTGTACTATATACTATAATACTAACTACAGTGCGTTCTCACTTAATGTTGGCAAGAGGTTCTTAGAAACTGTGACTTTAAGTGAAACAATATGCTATATAATGAAACCAATGTTATCCTGCGCAAATTGATATTAATACAAGTTAAGTTTCTTTGACATACTATATGTTGTTTTGCCTAAAGTCACAATTTCCAAGAACCAATTAAGGATGTTAAGTGAGAACTTATTGTACGTGTATTTTAGTAACATGTAAGATGAACTATATATATGCACACACTATTATTTCTGTACAAAACTGTATGTTGTGTACATACTACCTTCATGTATCACATAACAACCTTTTGGTCAATGACAGACTCATATATGATAGTACAGTCTAAATGCGTAATAGACTCCATCATCTAGATATGTGCAATCACTACATACTAGCTAAATATATGCTATACACTCTACTATGGCATAGGAATCTCTGAATATGATGCAAAAAGCATAAAAAAAAACTAAAAAACTGAATCAGCAAATAAAAATTTAAAAAAAAAAGTATACTTCTTACCAAGAGAGATTTAACCCATACAAGCAATACTGCTTTTACATCTGAAAGACAATATAATACACCATATAAATAAAATAAAGGTCAAAACCCACATGATTATCCCAATAGATTCAGAAAACTATTTGAAAAGTTCAACACTCCTTAATAATGAAACATTCAATAAATAGTGAATAGAAGAGAATTTTCTCAACCTGCTTTAAGGCATTTTTTAAAAACGCACAGCTAATTTCATATATGGTGGCCACGGGGTGCTTTCATCACCACATGCCAGTTCCAGCTGGCTCGGCGGGGGAGAGAGTGAGAGGAGGAGAGGGAGAGAGACAGAGAGAGAGTGAGAGAGAGAGAGACAGAGAGAGAGAGAGAGATCAATTGACCATTTGTCTGGGAGAAAATAAGGAAAGAGAACAAGATTCTTTTTTCTGGATAGTACAGAGGATTATTTATGATCTTATCTAAGACCACCAAGGTGGTACCTCCCTGAGACTGCAAAAACTACATTATTATTGGGATTGGCACCAAAGTCGCTTCAAATACCTGGAAAGCTTTCTCAAGAAGGACAGGCACAAATAACTCCAGACTGCAAAGACTGCAATACCAAACTCTTCAATGCGCAGAAACCAGTGAACATTTACAAGTATGAAAATAATCCAGAAAAACATGACTTCACCAAACAAACAAAGTAAGACACCAGGGACCAATCCTAGAGAAATAAAGATATGTGTCCTTTCAGACAGAGAATTCAAAATAGCTATCTTGAGGAAACTCAAAGAAATTCAAGATAACACAGAGAAAGTATTCAGAATTCTAACTGATAAATTAAACGAGATTGAGATAATTAAAAAAAAACAAGTAAAATTCTAGAGTTGAAAAATGTAGTTGACATATTCAAGAATGCATCAGAGTCTCTTAATCAAGGAAAGAAAGAATTAGTGAGTTTAAAAACAGGCTATTTGAAAATACACAGTGAGAGGAGACAAAAGAAAAAAGAATAAAAACAATGAAGCGGGGCAGTTCCAAGATGACCAAACAGGAACAGCTCCAGGCTACAGCTCCCAGCATGAGCGACTCAGAAGACGGGTGATTTCTGCATTTCCAACTGAGGTACTGGGTTCATCTCAATGGGGCATGTCAGACAGAGGGTGCAGAACTATGGGTGCAGTCCACCAAGGAAGAGCTGAAGCAGGGTGAGGCATCACCTCACCTGGGAAGCACAAGGGGTAAGGGAATTCCCTTTCCTAGCCAAGGGAAACTGTGACACATAGCACACGGAAAATTGGGTCACTCCCATCCTAATATTGTGCTTTTCCAAGGGTCTTAGCAAACAGCATACCAGGAGATTATATACTGTGCCTGCCACAGAGGATCTCACACACACAAGGCCTCCCTCATTGCTAGCACAGCAGTCTGAGATCTAACTGCATGGCGGTGGGAAGGCTGAGGGAGGGGTGCCCGCCATTGCTGAGGCTTGAGTAGGTAAACGAAGTGGATGGCAAGCTCGAACTGGGTGGAGCCCACCTCAGCTCAAGGAGGCCTGCCTGCCTCTGTAGATTCCACCTATGGGGCCAGGGCATAGCCAAACAAAAGGCAGCAGAAACTTATGCAGATTTCAATGTCCCTATCTGACAGCTTTGAAGAGAGTAGTGGTTCTCCCAGCATGGAGTTTGGAACCTGAGAACGGACAGACTACCTTCTCAAGTGGGTCCCTGACCCCCAAGTAGCCTAACTGGGAGGGACCCCCCAGTAGGGGCAGACTGACAACTCACATGGCTGGGTACCCCTTTGAGATGAAGCTTCCAGAGGAATGATCAGGCTGCAACATTTGCTGTTCAGCAATATTCACTCTTCGGAAGACTCCACTGCAGATACCCAGGCAAACAGGGTCTGGAGTGGACCTCTAGCAAATTCCAATAGACCTGCAGCTGAGGGTCCTGACTGTTAGAAGGAAAACTAACAAACAGAAAGGACATTCACATCAAAACCCCATCTGTACGTCACCATCATCAAAGACCAAAGGTAAATAAAACCACAAAGATAAGAAAAAAACAGAGCAGAAAAGCTGAAAATTCTAAAAATCAGAGTGCCTCTCCTGCTACAAAGGAATGCAGCTCCTCATGAGAAACGGAACAAAGCTGGAAGGAGAATGACTTTGATGAGTTCAGAGAAGCCTTCAGATGATCAAACTTCTCCGAACTAAAGGAGGAAGTTCAAATCCATGGCAAAGAAGTTAAAATCCTTGAAAAAAGATTAGACGAATGGCTAACTAGAATAACCAATGCAGAGAAGTCCTTAAAGGACCTGATGGAGCTGAAAACCATGGCACGAGAACTACATGACGAATGTACAAGCTTCAATACCGATTCAATCAACTGGAAGAAAGGATATCAGAGATGGAAGATCAAATGAATGTGGATGGAATGGATCAGATGGAAGTCTCCAAATGTATTCATGACATTCATCTCATGCAGAGACACACATAGGCTCAAAATGATGGAGGAAGATCGACCAAGCAAATGGAAAACAAAAAAAGGCAGGGGTTGCAATCCTAGTCTCTGATAAAACAGACTTTAAACCAACAAAGATCAAAAGAGTCAAAGAAGGCCATTACATAATGGTAAAGGGATCAATCAACAAGAAGAGGTAACTATCCTAAATATATGTGCACCCAATACAGTAGCACCCAGATTTATAAAGCAAGTTCTCAGAGACCTACAAAGAGACTTAGACTCCCACACAATAATAATGGGAGACTTTAACACCCCACTGTCAACATTAGACAGATCAACGAGACAGAAAGTTAACAAGGATATCCAGGAATTGAACTCAGCTCTGCACCAAGCAGACCTAATAGATATCTACAGAATCTCCACCCTAAATCAACACAATATACATTCTTCTGAGAACATTGCACTTATTCCTAAATTGATCATATTGTTGGAAGTAAAGCACTCCTCAGCAAATGTAAAAGAACAGAAATTATAACAAACTCTCTCTCAGACCACAGTGCAATCAAACTAGAACTCAGGACTAAGAAATTCACTCAAAACCGCTCAACTACATGGAAACTGAACAACCTGCTCCTGAATGACTACTGGGTACATAACGAAAGGAAGCCAGAAATAAACATGTTCTCTGAAACCAATGAGAACAAAGACACATCATACCAGAATCTCTGGGACACATTTAAAGCAGTGTGTAGAGGGAAATTTATAGCAGTA
>NW_016813672.1:681878-739183 GCF_001698545.2 Rhinopithecus bieti
CATCACTCGCCATCAGAGAAATGCAAATCAAAACCACAATGAGATACCATCTCACACCAGTTAGAATGGCGATCATTAAAACACCAGGAAACAGATGCTGGAGAGGATGTGGAGAAATAGGAACACTTTTACACCGTTGGTGGGACTGTCAACTAGTTCAACCATTGTGGAAAACAGTGTGGTGATTCCTCAAGGATCTAGAAGTAGAAGTACCATTTGACCCAGCCATCCCATTACTGGGTATATACCCAAAGGATTATAAATCTTGCTGCTATAAAGACACATGCACACGTAGGTTTATTGCAGCACTATTCACAATAGCAAAGACTTGGAACCAACCCAAATGTCCATCAATGATAGACTGGATTAAGAAAATGTGACACATATACACCATGGAGTACTATGCAGCCATAAAAAAGGATGAGTTCATGTCCTTTGTAGGGACATGGATGCAGCTGGAAACCATCATTCTCAGTAACTATTGCAAGAACAGAAAACCAAACACTGCATGTTCTCACTCATAGGTGGGAACTGAACAATGAGAATACTTGGACACAGGAAGGGGAACATCACACACCGTGGCCTGTTGTGGGGTCGGGGAAGCAGGGAGGGATAGCATTAGGAGATATCCCTAATGTAAATGACGAGTTAATGGGCTCTGTACACCAACATGGCACATGTATACACATGTAACAAACCTGCACATTTTGCACATGTACCCTAGAACTTAAAGTATTAAAAAAAAAAAAATGAAGCATGGCTATAAGATCTAGAAAATAGCCTGAAAAGGACAAATATAAGAGTTACTGGCCTTATGGAGAATGAAGAAAAAGAGTAGGGGAGAAAAGCTTATTCAAAGAAATAATGTCAGAAAACTTCCCAAACTTCCTAGATGAGAACACATGGACATAGCGAGGGGATTATCACACACAGTGGCCTGTTGATAGTAGTGGGCAAGGGGAGGTGGAGCATTAGGACAAATACCTAATGCAAGCAGGGCTTAAAACCTAGATGACGTGTTGATAGGTACAGCAAACCACAGTGGCACATGTATACCTGTATAACAAACCTGCACGTTCTACACATGTATCCCAGAATTCAAAGTAAAAAAAAAAGAAAAAAATCCTCACAGCATAAGAAAAATCAACAAAGTTAAGAGATAATCCATAGAAAGGCTGTATTAGTCCATTTTCACAGTTGATAAAGACATACCCAAAATTGGGTAATTTATAAAGAAAAAGAGGTTTAATGGACTCAAAGTTCCATGTGGCTGGGGAGGTTTCACTATCATGGTGGAAGGTGAAAGGCATGTATTACATGGTGGCAGACAAGACAGAATGAGAGCCAAGAAAAAGGGGTTTTCCCTTATAATACCAAAGGATCTCATGACACTTATTCATTACCACAAGAACGTTATGGGAAAACTGCTCCCATGATTCAATTATCTCCCACCAGGTCCCTCCCACAACACATGGGAATTATGGAAGTTACAATTCAAGATGAGATTTGGGTGGGAACAGAGCCAAACCATATCATTCCACCCCCGGCCTCTCCCAAATCTCAAGTCCTCACATTTCAAAACCAATCATGCCTTCCCCAAAGTCTTTTTGTGTGTGTGTGTGTGTGTGTGTGTGTGTGTGTGTGTGTGTGTGACAGAGAATCTCATTCTATTGCCCAGACTGGAGTGTAGTGGCACAATCTTGACTCATTGTAACCTCTGCCTCCTGGGTTCAAGTGATTCTCCTGCTTCAGACTCCTGAGTAGCTGGGATTACAGGCATGCACCACCATGCCCAGCTAATTTTTTGTATTTTTAGTAGAGACGAGGGTTCACCATGTTGGCCAGGCTGGTCTCAAACTCCTAATCTCAAGTGATCCACCCACCTTGGCCTCCCAAAGTGCTGGGATTACAGGCATGAGCCACTGTGCCCAGCCCTCCAAAGTCTTAACTCAGTTCAGCATTAACTCAAAAGTCCACAGTCCAATTCCCACTGGTTCTGTCCCACAACAGGTGGGAATTATGGGAGCTACAATTCAAGATGAGATTTGGGTGGGGTCACAGAGAAACCATATCAATGGGACAGCATATTTGCAAACTACCCATCTGACAAGGGATTAATAACCAGAATATATAAGGAGCTCAAATAACTCTATAGAAAAAAATCTAATAATCCAATTTAAAAATGGGCAAAAGATTTGAATAGACACTTCTCAAAAGAAGACAAACATATGGCAAAAAGGCAGATGAAAAGGTGCTGAATGCCACTGATTATCAGAGAAATGCAAATCAAAACTACAATGAAATGTCATCTCACCCCAGTGAAAACGGCTTTTATCCAAAAATAAGGCAATAACAAATGCTGGAGGATGTGAGAAAAGGGAACCCTCACACACTGTTAGTGGGAATGTAAATTAGTATGACCACTATCGAGAACAGTTTGAAGGATCCTCAAAAAACTAATAATTGAGCTACCATATGATCCAGCAATCCCACTGCTGGGTATATGCCCAAAAGAAAGAAAATCAGTATATTGAAGAAATATCTGCGCACACCCATGTTTGTTCACAGTAGACAAGATTTAGAAGCAACCTAAGTGTCCATCAACAGATGAACAGTAAGGAAAATGTAGTACTATTCAGCTATAAAAAGAATGAGAGCCTGTCACTTGCAACAACATGGATGGAAATGGAGGTCACTGTGTTCAGTAAAATAAGTAAGGCACAGAAAGAAAACATTGCATGTTCTCACTTATTTTGGGGACCTAGAGATCAAAACAATTGAACTCATGGAGACAGAGAGTAAAAGGATGGTTACCAGAGGATGGGAAGGGTAGTGGGGCTATAGGGAGGGAGGTAAGAATGGTAAATGGATACAACAAAAAATAGAAAGAATGAATAAGACCTATTACTTGAGAGCTCAACAGGGTAATTATAATCAAAATAATTTAATTGTACATTTTAAAATAACTAAAAATTATAATTGCATTATTTGCAATATAAAGGACAAATGTTCCATTTTCCATGGTGCAATGATTATGCATTGCATGCCTGTATCAAAATATCTCATGTACCCCACAAATATATATAACTACTATATACCCACAAAAGTTAAAAATTAAAATTTTTTAAAAAGTGAGTCACGGACAAAACACCATATATTTATGTCATGTAATATTTTATTTATGTTGTGAATTTTCACAAGCATTATACAATAATTATTTTGCATCAGGTTTTCCATATTACATGTAGGATTTCTTTCCAGTAGAAGTTTCACATGACTTTTAAAGTAATTGTTAAAAGCGATAACTTCTCTGTACTTTTTTATTTTTTGAGACAGAGCCTCACTCTGTTGCCCAGGCTGGAGTGCAGTGGTGCGATCTTGGCTCACTGCAAGCTCCGCCTCCTGGGTTCACACTACTTTTCTGTATTTTCTACACTACTAGTGCTTTAATCCAGTATGCATTCTCGTATTTATAAAATTTTCTTCAGTGTCTGTTATCATGTGTCTTTGCATATATATGAGAAATGAAAACATTCCCACATTCCCTACATTCATAGAGTCTTCCTCCAGAATAAGTATGCCATCAAGTGAAAATGGAACAACTAAAGGCCTCACCATGCTTCTTACATTCATAAGGCTTTTCTTACACATGAGCTCTTCCATGTTTTCAAAAAGAACTGGGAAAACTAAAGGCTTAGCCACATTTCTTACAGTCATAGGGTTTTTCTCCAGTGTGATTCTATTCAATTCTTTTGACCTCAAGAGTCTTTGAATGGAAAAGGACACCAGATCATTTGATCCTTTTTTTTACAATTGAGACTAACAAACCTCAGATAGTAAAGTGGCTAGTTGATGATTTTCCTATATCTTCTGCCACTGTGTCACAAGGTAAGTGGCCAATAGATTGATGACTTCAGAGAAGTCAAAAGAGAGATGTACGACATGAGAAAAACAAAGTTCAAACTGGCTATTGGATATAGGGTCACTAATATGCATTTTTTTTTTTTTTACACAGAGAATGTTGAAAAGAATATTCAATTTTGTTTGAAAAGTTGTAGAGTACTTTAGGGCACTAGTGAATTACTCAGTATCATCTGTTTTCATTTTTGACAACACAATTTTTACAGTAAAGATTTCAATGTAATCACCAAATAACAGGATCCATCTGTGTGACAGCATCATATATTTGGTCAATTTTTATCCTGCCAGCTTGTGGAGGGACCACAGACATGTCCCAGGTCATAATGAGGGTTAGTGGCAGATCTCAAATGAACAGTAGTAACAAACATATAAAGAAGTGAAACTTTGCCTGAAACAGAACCTGTTATGATATATGTTCTGATAACGTGAAAAGGACCAAGATAACTAGGGTGGGGAGAGGGTGAGAGGATAATCCCCAGGGGGCTAGGACTAATTCATCCCTGTGATCTCCCTTGTGCCTACCATAATGGTTAGCCCAAAGTAGACACACAGAAATGTCATTTTTTCATTGACTTGAATCTGACCAACTGAAATCAAGAGTTGTTTGCTGATGGCTCTGCTGCAGCTGTGAAGAAATAAAAGCAGGGAATTCCAACAGAAATCATTATGCAGTGTTTACATAGTTTTCCCAGAAAAACCACTATGACTTTCAAAGGCATAATAACCCAATAAATTTTCCAGAAGAAACAAGAATAAAAATGAGGATCATGTGGATAGAACTTATGTAATTCTAAACAAAGCAGTTAACCTTTTGGGAAAACAGTTTTGATTTCGGATTAAGCAGGTCATGAATATGTCTCTCCCACATTGAATATTATAATTCCAAACAACTTTTTCATGTGTTAGTGGACATTTTTAAAAAATAACAACAGAATATTTCCTGGACTTCTATATTTTAAATCCTTAGAGAACAGAGTGGTTCTATTTTGAGAAAATACCATATTGATAACCCTGAACTCTTCTGGATATGGAATTCACAGAATGTTAAATATGAGATAAGTTCAACTCTGTGGAGAAAGTTACACTGTAACTTTAGCATGAACTCACTATCACTTCTCAGGGTGTCTATGAGAAAAGTATTCGTGACAACAGTTCAACACTATGACCTCATAGCTATCAATTTAGTTTGCATATAGGTGCCCCTGGTGTCTCATATCTGTGTTACAAATAGGAATAATTCACTATTCTTTACCTCTTGAAAAGCTCATGTTGAAGTACAGCATTTGGCATGTGAGTAAAAATAACACAATCTGCTAAATGTCATAATAAAACAAATGGTTTTAAAAGACATGCTCAGGTAGCACCCAGGGAGAAAGGTGTCTCTCTGCTTCAAAGGGCCATCCCACTATTTCAGCTGTCAAAGCATGGATACCTGGTGCCAAAGAAAGGAAGAAAAGTGTAATATTAGTTCACTATATTAATATGGTTTTTAAAATACCTGTTGGATCTGAAAAGAAAACTGAGAGGTCAATGGAAAGAGGCAGAGCAATGTAACGGAAGACCTTAGCATTTAGAGCAAAACCTGAATTATATCTGAGGTCTTGGCTCTGTTACTTACTGGATATGTAGCTTAGAGTAGCTAACTACTCTCAGGCTCTGTTGCCTACCTACTCTCAAAAAGAGAACTATCTACTTCACTCGACTGTTGAAAAGAATTTGGAGGAAATAATTCAGCATATAATCTATCATGGGTCCTCACTCAACAACGGGTAAGGAGATTGGTTCCATTTAAATATAACTTTGGGAAGCATCGATGAGAATAAGAACACAGATCCACTGATATTTTTTCTATACTGTTATTTTCTTCTAAATCTTCCTGTAATTTTTGCACTGAATATCCCAGTATAGAACTTTGGGAAAAAAATAAAAAGGACAGACCCCATGAAAAATAGGTAGCAGACTCAAAACCAACTCCTTCAGCACATAATCATTTACAACCTCAGTTGCAACTTTCAGAAAAGTTAAGCATTGACTGTCTCATAGTGAGGTGTGTGCCTAAAAGTCCTAAAAAGAAAAACTAATAACAGAAAATATATGTAATAAGTGTTAGCTTAACCATCAAGCTTAAGGAATGAACAACTGTCAAAAAAGTTCAATTTAGGGTGATATAACTAAGATGTTATTCTGTGGCACTTTATATGAAAGAAATATGAACCAGAACCAGTTTATTACCCAGAATATGACACTACATAAAAACACACACATATAAATCAAGGTTTGCAAATCTCTTGAGATTCGCATAAAAGTAAATATCAAAGGAAGATGGTTCTTGATAGGGCATCAGGATATAGCCCAACAAACTTGAGGAAACTTTAACCCATAAAACTCCAGTTTTATAAAATAAATCTGAAAACCTGAATGAGCACTCAAAAATTTGCACTATGATTAATAAGGGCTCAGCAGTGTTCTTTCTCTGGAATTTAAAATCCTGTATCTAAAGCTAATGAAAGTGGTAGAATTCAGAGTACAGAATGAAAGTCAAGCCTCATACCTGGGAGAAACCTGTATTTCATTTATTTGAAGGAAAGACTTGAGGGCTATAAACCTCAGGCACTGTCTCTTCATCTCCCTCAAGAATATATTTTAACATACCATTTGATATAAAATACTACATGACCTTAAATAGCAGCCTTTTTGGGGGATTAGGACTAATTGGGCTTTCAACTGAATGTTGCTGTGAAACTGATGGTCTTGCTATCAGCAGGGAGCTGGCTATTTTTAATCCAAACACAGAGAAAACGCAATGACAGATATGAAAAAATCTTTAAGCAAATAGACCTTAGAATATTTAATGTTTGCAAGTTTATAAGTCTGCAGGTTTCTTTGGTTTTGTTTTTACGTAACAATATCTGATGTTAACTTCAGAAGCTGACTTGTGGGAAGGGACAGGAAAGGTAGTCTCTAAATGATTAAACAACTTCATCCATGAAGCATGAGGTTTAACCAGCAAGGCTTTGAGTAGATACTTTTCTTCTCTTCCTTAGATTCTTCATTTTTAAATGGGGAGGTGTCCCTAAAAGATATGTAAATTCCATCTGGCTCCCAATTAAACGATCACTTATGGCACAGGGTCCCCAGCCTCTTAGGGGCCTGTTAGAAACTAGGCTATACAGCAGGAGGTGAGAGGCTGGCAAGCAAATGGAGCTTCATTTGTATTTACAGCTACTCCCATCGCTCACATTATTGCCTGAGTTTCACCTCCTGTCAGATCATTAGCAGCATTAGATTCTCATAGAAGTGCAAACCCTACTGTGAACTACACATATGAGGGATCTAGGTTGCATGCTCCTTATGAGAATCCAATGCTTGATGATCTGTCACTGTCTCCCATCACCCCAGATGGCAGATATCAGTGACAGATATCATCAAGCATTACATATTGCAATGTAATAATAATGGAAATAAAGAGTACAATAAATGTAATGCACTTAAATCATCCCCAAATCATCCCCCATCCCCGTTCATGGAAAAATTGTCTTCCACAAAACCAATCCTTGGTACCGAAAAGGTTTGTGACCCATGACTTATGGTATTGGGAATCCTAATTATTTCATTTCTCTATCTCTAAAAACCATTTACTTATTTGTTTTTTACAAATATTTTTACATTTATTACAAACTCTATAAATATTTATTAAGTACCTAATATGTCCCAGTCACATAAATACTGGAGATAATGCCATGACAAAAACAGCAAAAGTCTCTTCTGCCCTGAAATTAATATTCTATTGGGAATAAAAAATATAAACAAAAGCAAGTCAGAGGATGATAAATTTAAAACAAGGAAGAAGGAATAACTTCAGTAGGGCAAGATATGACAATTTTAAGTAGAAAACTTCACTAAAAAGATGACATTTAACCAAAGAGCTGAAGGAAGTAGGAGGCGAGGCATGTGGAAATCTGGGAGAAAAACATGCCAGGGAAGGCAAGTGCAAACGGCCTGAGACAAGAGCAAGCATGTACATCTTCCGGGAACCACTAGGAGCCTGGCGTGAGTGGGGTGGAATGAGCAAGGAGATCAGTAGAAGGTGAGATTACAGCAGTAGTAGGAGAGACAGCTGAGGATTTAAGTCCTTGGAGGTCATTGTATGAATGCTGTGTTTAACTCTGAGAGATGGGAAGCCATGAGCAGCAGGTGTAACATGACCTGCCTCCCTTTGGCTGCTGTGCTAAGACAGATCGCAATGGGCACAAGGTGGGTAGAGGAAACATTAGAGGATGGCTCAGACGAGGATTGTGACAATGTGGGTGGTAAGTGGTCAGATTCTGAATATATCATGAAAGTATTACCAACAAGATTTGCTATTGGATTGGATGTGGGTGTAAGAGAGAGAAGTCATAGATTATTTCAACATGCTTGGCTGCAGGAATTGGAAGTATGCTAATAGAAAGACCAGAACCAGGCAGTCAGGCTTTGCAATCCAACTCTGCCACTGTGACACTAGGCAAGTAAGTATTTCCCTCCACTCTGCATTGCAAAATAGAAGTAATAATAATATTCAACCTCACATGGTGTTGAGGATTATGTGAGTGAATACACAAAACAAATTATTAAAATAGCACTTGGCACATAGCCCCATGTAAATGTTTGCTATCATTATTACCATGATATTGGGAAAAATTATAGGGATCAGATTTGGGGAAAGAAGTTCAGGATTTAGTTTGAGGGTATGTGAGGTTTGAGACAAGATTCCTACCTGCAACCCAAGTGGGGACGTTGGGTAATCAGATTCACATATATATGAATCTACAGGTTAAGTATCATCAATGTATAGAAGCAACTGAAAACATAATACTGGATTATATAACAAAGAGAAGAGTTCTAAAAATATTGCCCTGGGGAACATGAAGGGAGAGAGAATATAACAATGTCCTTGAAGCCAAATAAATCAATCATTTCAAGGAGAAGGCAGTGATCAGCTCAACCAAAGGTTCCTGATTGCTCAAATAAGAAAAAGACTGAGAATTTTCTATTGGATTTAGCCAGGCAGAGGTTCTCAATCACGAGCTTTCTCATAGAGGGTTAAAGGTGAGGACTAGAAGGAAGAATTGGAAATAATAAGCAAAGTCAAGTCTTTTATAAAGTTTTGCTCTGGCCGGAAGCGCGTGGCTCAAGCCTGTAATCCTAGCAACTTGGGAGGCGAGACGGGCGGATCACGAGGTCAGGAGATCGAGACCATCCCTGCTACACGGTGAAACTCGGAGCCGGGTGAAACCCCGTCTCCTACTAAAATACAAAAAACTAGCCGGGCGAGATGCGGGCCTGTAGTCCCAGCTATTCGGGAGGCTGAGGCGGGAGATGGCGTAAACCCGGGAGGCAGAGCTTGCCAGTGAGCTGAGATCCGCCACTGTACTCCAGCCTGGCAACAACGAGACTCCGTCTCAAAAAAAAAAAAAAAAAAAAAAAAAAAAAATTTTGCTCTGGAAGGGCAGTTAAATAAATATAGTATTACCCTGAAAGAAACATTATATTAATGTGGGGGAAATGGCAGCATATTTGTATGCTGATAGGAATGGTGTAATAGAGAGGGAAAAATTAATGATGCAGGAGAGAAAGGAGACAAAGATAAATTATTCTCATCCTGCCCCTCGCAACTAGGCAGACAGGAAAGGTGGGTCACGGGAAGCTTCAGTGTGATTTGAGGTACTCAAGGCTGGGGATCCCCAAGCTCCTCAGAAGTACAAAGGTGAGAATGGATTTTCCTGCCACTACAGGAAGAACTACTCATCACTTATGCTTTCTGGGCAATTGGGAAAATATTGTTGACCCAGCCAGTTCCTCTCTGGTTTAGAGAAAGAAAGCCATTGGAGAACTGAAGCCTCAGGCAGCCAATATGTCTTCCTCTGCAGAGTACTGGCCTTTCCTCACTGAAAACTCAATACACAGTTCCTCCCAAGTGCTAAGAGACTTTACTAGAATTAGATCATCTAACCCTCTGTACTAATGAGGAGTATATCACAATTATTTATGTTTTAGAAATGCAGGAACTAGGATCTTCTGTAGACAAATAAACTGCTCAGGAGATTTGAACTGAGATCTGACTTCAGAGCCTGAGCACTTCCTCTTCAGTCTACCTGCTTCACCACCTAACCCCTTCCATGCATGTCTTACTCAAGGACAGACAGCAGTTGCAAAAAGAGAACCAATCTGAAACTCACTTCTCTTCCCCTGAAGAAAAATGATTCAAGATTTTCTTGAATGGAAAAAGCGAGTGCTGAAATGGATTCACATGTTTATATAACACCGGGACATAATTTTACTGTCATTAACTAGTCTTATGAACACTGATAAAGGTGCATTTCATGACACCTTCAAAATGCTATTTGCCTGCCTTACAATTACTTGCCATCGTCTCAGAAGCTTGAAAGTTCAATAGTTAATTAATGTGAAAATCATCACTGAGCCCCAGAACTGCACAGTATTTTCCAAGGAACACTCACAAAGCCTAGGTTTGCACCTAGTGTCAAAAGTCTAACATTAGACTGGATAAGTGGGAATCTGATAGAGAAAGTCCCATACTCCCAGAGAACCTAGGAGCCAGAGACCCTGAATTCTTCCTTTAAGAGTAGCATCAGATCCTTCTCCCAAATCTCTCTCCTTTTCTTTTTAATAAGAGGAACACAAAACTGGATCAATCAGTTAAGACATTGAGTCCCTGCTGTGTGCTGTTCTAGACAAGACAGGTACATACTCTGCCCTTCTTCGTGTAACTTGAATCAAGAGACACAATTTCTTGAATTTCATTTTCTCCTTCTGCAACATGAAAACTGTAAGATTTGACTTTAAAAGTTTTCTAATATTTCAAAAGCTGTGTTCCTTTTCTAACTCTCACATTAGCCAGCACAGAGAAGGTACACAGAGATACTCCTAACATGCCAGTTGCCTTAGGTGGGCTGAACCCTAGACACCAAAGAATAAGTGGCCTCAGGTAAATTTATTTCCTCTCTCAACTACTTTTCCTTGTAATATTGGAATAATAGTAGCTCCCTCTAAGGACTGGTGAAAATTAAATGATATGAATAATGTAAAACACCTGTTGGATTGTAATGTGCTTTGTGCTCTTCAAGTTAAAGGTGGATTAATTTTAAGTTACTTTCAAATCCTTCATTTCTAGTTCTACAGAAACCATCATGTTTTCTTAGGGCCAAGGGAGACAGATCTTTCCATTAACATCTAGCCTCTTGGGAATTTTCCAGAACCCTTTTATCTGCCCCAATCACAAAGGACCATATATTAAGCATTCTAACTTCATCATCTCTCAAATGGGCTAACAGGAAGTTCAGAATTGAATTGTATATTGTCTATTTAATGACTAATCTGGCAACCCTAATGTGGCATGAAAATGATTCCTGTTAGAAACAAAATGAAAAAAAATCAAAATTTCAAACATTTTATCAGTTTTGACTATCTTTTTATAGGGCAAACTTTGGATGTGAAGAAAATTATGCTCTACGTCTATGTTTGCTTATAATTTACCTTGAAGAAGACTGAACTTTGCCACTATATCTGTCCTTATATGGCAGCTTACAGAGATATTTACCTGTTTCATCTCATTTAATTTTCAGAAAGGGAAAAAAATTATTATCCACATTTTACCATTGTAGAAGCTGAAATTCAGATAAATAAGGTAATATGTATGTCACATGGCTAGCTTATTGTGTAACAGAGATTCAATCCCTTGATGTCATAGTTTATTACTAGTCCTTTTTACTATACTGGGTAACCGATTTCTGAAGACCTTTGATGTTCTCACCACCTTATTTACTTACCATGTTCTTATGGTATGTTTTATCTGACAATGTTACACTAATTTGACGAACTATTTATTCACCAAATAACTATTTTTCCTCTCTTATTAGGTGCTTTCCTAAGATTAGGACTGTAATAACCATAAACAGACATAATTGCAAAAATAAATGTGAGGTTAGAACTGTCATTAGTGTCATGAAGAAGTATATGATGCTGGTCACACATAATGGGAGGATTTTATCTAGTCTGGGGCATAGAATCAGAAAAGACTTCCTGAAAAAGAGGTAACTGACCTAAAATCTAAAAGCTAACTGGCAGCAAACCAGGCACAAGAAGAGTGTTCCAGGCAGAGGAAATGGCACGCACAAGGACAGTGGAAGGAGAGGAGAAGAGTCACAAAGAACTGGGAAAAGATCAGGGAAGCCAGGGCAGAAACCAGCGTGGGAGAGGGGTGGTATACTGTGAGAAGAGACCAAACACAACAGGGGTTTTAAGAAATAAATTTTATTTTTTACAGCAGATTTACAGAAAAATTAAGAGGAAAGTTCAGAGATTTCGCATACACCCCCTACCCTGACACATGCATAGCCTCCCCCATTATCAACATCCCTTACCAGAGTGATACATTTTTTGCAATTAATGAACCGACATTGACACGTTATCACCCAAAGTCCATAGTTTACATTGGGGTTTACTCCTGGTGGTGTAACTATATGGATTTTAATCACTATTATGAAAAATGATTTATCTCTTTCTTTTGTTGATTTAACATATATTGATAAAGCACTCATCATATACCAGGCACTGGACAGCCAGTAATGACAGATAACGGCCCCTGCACTCACGCACTTCGAGTTTTCACCAGAATACATGAAATAGGTCACTGAAATTCAATTCTATGACAATTTCAGGAAGTATATCTAAGAGGGACTTCTAATGTAGACTGGAAGGTTGGGATTGCATTAGGTAGGCCCTAAACACGAATAAATGTTAGCCATAAAAAGGCAGGGAAGTGTTTCATAAGCCAAGGTAACAGAGTAGAAGGTCTACAGGTAATGGACTAAACCACAGAGTAGAAGTGGGGCTTAGAAATGAGGCTGGAGATGTAGTTAGAAGCCAGCATGGGTCTCATAAATTATGTTAGAGAATGTGCGGTGTCTCCTAAATCACTGGAACTTTTCATCAGAGAGGAAATCAGACTAATTTATGTTTTCTCTTTGACTGTAGAATTGAAAATGGTTTGAATTGGACACCACAGAAGGTAGGGAGATATACACACACACACACACACACACACACACACACACACACACATATATATGAGAAAGCTATTACTATAGTCAAGACATGAGGTATGGTGACCTGAATTGGAGCAGCTACAGTGAGGATAGAGAGAGACAGATGGACTCATGCCACATCCAGAAGGTAGAATAAATAGAATGTGCTCTTTTGCAGAAACTGCCTTTGTTTTAGCACATTGCCTGAAATGCCTGCAGCCCCTTCTAGTTGAAATGACTCTGCCCATAGCCTCTGCTAAAGAAACAGCCATGATTTGCACATGTGATGCCATTACCCAGCAGGTCCAGGTCACTACAGGAGGGGAATCTTATTGGATAAAGGCTGAGTATCTGACCCAGAGCTAGGATACAATCTGTCTTAAATAAATTCATATTGTCTCTCCTGAGGAGTAAAGTCAATAAATACAAAGAAAATAAGGCAAATCACAAAATACAATCTAACATGAGAAAGCTGAGTCACTACGTAGAGCAACATTAAGTTAGAACGCTAGAGTGAAAAGCCTTATATCCCAAGCTTCAGAGCTAACTTAACCCACCCTGGTCCTGGAATCCCACTTCAGCTACTGCTCTTCCTTTGGTAATCTGGCTCTTTCCAATGTCCCATGCCTGCATATTGCTATATTAAATCCCTCACCGTTCGAGAAAATCTGAGTTAGTCTCGAATTCTTGAAGCCAAGTTAGTTTAACAAAAACAGTCATCATACATCTCTTGAGGAAAGACAAACATCAGCCATCCTCCAAAATACTGAAACAATGCAATTTTTCTTTCAAAAACCATTCCCATAGATAGCTCTGTTTAACTGGTAGTTCTCTTCAAGAGCATACAGGAAGATTAGATTTAATGGGAGTGACTGGTTGTTCCATATTTTAGTGAGAAATGAATAAGAAAAGGGGACTTCCATTGTAGTTAGAGGAATTTCAATTGGATTTTTCTTTAAAAGTAATGATATTTTATGCTAGAAAGGATACGTAATGAATCTTCTCTGGATGAACTAGATAGCAAATCATTTTAGAAAAGTATTAGACTTTTTAAAACTGGAGTTCAATATATGTGCTACTCTCTCCAGCGCTCCATGAGCCATGGTAGTTGCACTTATGGTGAATGAGGATCAGCTCATCAGCCCTGATGGACACAGAGGCCGAGGTAGCCCTTCGGAAAAGGTTACAGCCTGCAGGTCTTTAGTTCATGTGGTGGGAGGGAGCTTGAAGAAAAGACACAAGATCAGTATTTAGTGTCAGAATGCCTCCACTGAAGGTTTGGCTCTATGCATTCTAAGTTTCTATTTTAGAATTTTTAACATAGAGATAGAAAGCTTTGCATGGTTACTGTATCACAAAGAGTTGCCATGTAGAAAGCATAATATAAACTGGACATCCCTACACACTGTTCATATTTGTGATAAGAAGAGTTTTCTTACAGAATAAGGAAAACTACTGGTGAAACTCACATACAATAGCAGTTAAAAACATAGACTTTGGGATTGGATAGGCCTAGCTTTGGGAATCCACTTGTTATAACACTGATCCCATAATATTGGACCAGTAAAACTCTTCAACACTCAGAGTCATCAACTAGAAAATGGGTTAAAATGGCACCTGACTTCATAAGCCATTTAGTTTTAAATTAAATTACATGAGACCATAAAGTATTAAGCCTTCTAATTCATGCTTATTATATACTCTAAATATTAATTTTAATAGCAGCAGCAGTAGCGAGTGAGTTTTTAAATATTATTTATATACATCTCAGATCCTATAACATCTTGTATTGCCTATCCCAAGAAGTAACTCAGAATGGGCAACCTTGACTATAAATCTAATTTTTATAGCAACTAGCAATATGCTTCATTTACGTGACACAATAGTTTCCCCTTTGCTAGCAAAAGGAAATTTCCTCTTTCCTCTTTCCTAGTAAAAGAAAAGGTAGTCACTTTTTCCAGCCACTAATATGTAGTTGGCATTTAGGCAGAGTGCAGGACTGGTGGGCTGTCTATGTTAAGAGGAAACACATTCTCTTAACATAGTGTTCAATTTATTGTTTAGAGTCTTCCAATTTAGTTTAGAGATACGACTGGCAAGAAGAAAACATTCTATTCTATAATAAACGAACACCTACATCCTTAGAGTCTGTAATTTTGACTCCTGCTTGTTTTCATGTATCCAGTCATTCAACAAATATTGATTGGCACTGGATTAAACACTGGCTATTTAACAGCTAGCAAGATTCACATGGTACCTGCCTTCAATAGCTAGTAGTCCACTGAGTGCAGGGTAAAACACAACCAACAATTACAATACTGTGTTTTAAAAGCTATAATAGGATAAATATGTTTTATGACTACCTAGGAAGGTCTTTTGGCTCAGACTCATTAGGAAGCAATCCCATATGAAAACACTGGATATATCTCTTCTCCCTTATTAGATTATAGACAGGTCCTCTTGACAAAATCTGGCTGACTTTATCTTTGAATTCTCTGTAGTATCTGAATTATCACTTAGCACAATTACTTGCCTGGGGTGTATCCAGTTGATTTTCTCAGGCTCAGTATCTATCCCAATCTTATAGTATCCTACAAGGTTGAAAAACTAAAAATAAGATTTCCCAGACTCCCTTACATACATGGCGATTGTGACTTGGATTAGACCAGTTAGATACAATCACAATGATTTGTTTTGGGAATGGTTAAATGCAAACAGAAGTAGTACAAAAAGCATCTGATACAGGTGCAGACTGTAGCAGACACATGGGTTGGAGCCAACAAGTTTGACAATGACTTCTTGGGTCATAGTCAAGGTGGTATGAACCTGAGGCCAGCAGTTTAAATAGAAGCTTCCTGACTCCCTGACTTTTCAATTGCGACAGAGATGACAGCTCTCTCAGTGGGCAAGCTCTGCAGTATAACTCTTACTCTATAGTCATGTCTAGAGGCCCAGCCTAAGGGTTGCTTTTCCAGCACTTTGAACAATGTTGTAGCCAACTAACTCCTTATATTAAGTCCCTTTCTGCTCAGACTAGCTAGAACTATCTCTGCTATCTGCAACTGAACCTTATTGCAGCCTTTTAAGCAAAAATTAAATTTTTCAGAAACATATACTAAGCTCCATAGTCAATACATAAAGCACTATAAAGAATAATAAGGCCACCCATTGAATGTGAAAATAGCAAGAATGAGCACACAATGGCACACTTAATCAACTACATGAAGAATTGTGCTTAAGATGGTCTCAGAATGCATTTATCAGTAGTTTGGAGTCACTCAAGGCCAATCAATGTGGCTCTGTTGCATGCTTAGAACTGGCATGTAACAAGTAGGCAGTCTAATCTATTCCATTTAAGAATGTGTTCTGGGCCGAGCACTTTGGGAGGCTGAGGAGGGTGGATCATGAGGTCAGGAGATCGAGACTATCCTGGCCAACATGGTGAAACCCTGTCTCTACTAAAAATACAAAAGTTAGCCGGGCATGGTGGCATGTGTCTGTAGTCCCAGCTACTCGGGAGGCTGAGGCAGGAGAATCACTTAAACCGGGAAAGAAGAGGTTGCAGTGAGCCAAGATTGGGCCACTGCACTCCACTCCAGCACTCCAGCCTGAGCAACAAAGCAAGACTCTGCCTCAAAAAAAAAAAAAAAAAAAAAAAAAGAATGTGTTCTGGTCATCACAGATATAGAAAGAAGGAAGTCAATAAGCAGAAACAGGTCAGTGTGGCTTTCACATCTTTCGATGGAGAACCAATCAACAAACAAGACCATCAGCCTCCCTTGGAAGGTGTGATTTTGTTGGTTAAGAGCACTTGCCTGGAAGATTGTCCACCTAATTCTTTTGGGTCTGTTTGTTACTGGGGGATCCTTGCTCCCAGAGCTCCCAAGATGGTGGCAGGCCGCTTCCAAAATGGAGGTGGGCCGCTTCCAAGATGGTGGCGAGCCTCATGTTCTCTGACCTGGGGTTCTTGGCCTCACGGATTCCAAGGAATGGAATCTTGAGCGATGCGGTGAGTGTTACAGCTCTATTAGAAGCCTTCAGTCATGGAAGAGAACCATGGAACCCGGTGACTAGTGCTCAGCTCAATTAGGATGAACCCGAGCACTTAGTCATGCGGGAACAATGGCAAGCCTTTAGTCCCATCGGGAGCGGCTATGGGCACCTCGCTGGATCAGGAGCATAGGGAACACCCTGCCGGATCCGGAGGGATGGAAGTCAGCAGCGGGTCTGCGATGGTGGCAAATAGCAGTGGTGGGCAGCAAGTGAAAGCGCAGCTTGAGCCCTAACAAACACGGACCAGAAGAGAATGCAGTTGCAATATTTAATAGAGTGAAAACAGAGCTCCCATACAAAGGGAGGGGACCCAAAGCGGGTAGCCATTGCTGGCTCAAATGCCTGGGTTTATATCCCGATCACTGTCCCTCCTCCTGTGCTCTCAGGTGATAGATGATTGGCTATTTCTTTACCTCCTGTTTTAGCCTAATTAGTGTTTTAGTGAGCTCTCTTTACTATCTGACTGGTCAGGTGTGAGCTAAGTTGCAAGTCCTGTGTTTAAAGGTGGATGCAGTCACCTTCCCAGCTAGGCTTACGAATTCTTAGTTGGCCTAGGAAATCCAGCTAGTCCTGTCTCTCATGTTTCCAGATTACAGATTTGTAAAATATCTAGCTAGCTGCCCATCACATGGTGAGTATTTTACATACCTAAATTCACTTTCTTCTTTCACCATAGTCTTTCTAAATCCATTGTATATATGAAAAGGCTGAGACTTATGGAACGTAAGTAATATACCCCAGGTCCCAGAGCCAAGTAGTTGGCAGAGCCAGAATTCACTGACTCTTTCATGCTACATGCAGAATCTTGAAAGGCATTTTATATTATGCAGCTTCCCATAAAAAAATATTCAACCAGGGAGAGAATGTATTGACCAAATGATATTAATATTCAGGTCCTCTTGCCAACCAGAGTTATCTGTAAACTAATTGTGTCTGGTTGTAAAGTAGTCCCTTATGAATAGGAATACCATGATTTCTCACACCTCATCCACTTCCTCAGACCTGTTGCATCAATTTCGTACATTTTAGAGGACCAACAAAGTTAAGAACAGTCTCAGGAACATGCCAAACCTACCAAAATGTCATCCTTGGGGGCCAGCCTGAACAGCAAAGAAGCCTCTTAATTTATTCCTTTTCTTCTAAAGCCACAGCCTTTATCTTTCTCCTCTCTCTGTCTCCAGGAGGCTGTTGTGTTTTATGCGTCAAGCTCTTGGGTATTTACTGTAACTGCGTGACACAAATTTTTGAGCTATTTTGGTGAAAGGCTTGCCCCCATGTTGTTCTCACATGAAAGATTTTCCAAAGGTTTTATAATTCCACAGCTCAGTCTTATCTTGAATGGTCTTTCTTACATACAGGCTCTGTGGACAGCAGGGAGTCTTAGCAGCTGCTTTTGTGATGTAATTTCATGGTCAACAAAAAGGCAACTCTGACCCTCATAAAATTTCATCTCCATCTGTTCAATGGTATCTAAAAATCAAAAGAGATTTATTCATTTAAGCTGTGACTTCCTGTGTTTCCCGCAATTCACATACCCCTAGGAAACTAGTATTTTAAGCTTCATCAGTCATTAACATCCTACTGAGACTGAGTTTATCAATTCTTCTACCTACAGGAAGTTTTTAATAGGGACAGAAAGGGAAGCCTCAGATCATAAGGCTGTATTTAAAGCACAGAAGGACCATGGAGTATTGTGTCTGTCTCTCTAGAACCCAACTCAGAGGAGAGAAGTATCAAATGCCTGATTCACACTCTCTCCATGGTCTCTTTTTTGTTTCACTAGATCCTCTGCAACCTGGCTCCCACTGCCACTGTCTGAGTGTGTTCACTGATCTGTAAGCTCCATAAGGGAAGAAATTCTGCCCATGCTTTGTCCCAACTGGGACTGCCACAAAACCCATGCTCAATGAGCATTTACTCAAAAAAAAAAAAAAAAAGGGAAGAAAAGAAAATGTGGAAGAATGACCTTCCAGCGGGCACTATTCACTTCTTATGGAAACCCTCTGGAGCATTTGTTTACCATTTTCTAATTCTTGGAACCCCTCCCTTGGTGTTCATGTTTCCCTGCCTTCCTTGGGTGAAAGTGAAGGGATGATGGTGGCACACTGATGAGGAGATTGAACTCTGGAGTCAGACAAGGTTTAAATCCAAGATCTTCTACTTACTAATTGTGTGACCCAGGCAGGTACTTAATTGTCCAATTTTGTTACTTCATGAAAAATATGGGAATCTGAAAAGGTTTTGCACAATCAGATTGCAATAAGGATTATGTAAAAGAGTCCCTGTTAACACTACATAGTACCATATACATAGTCAGCAATCATAAATATTAGCTATGATTTTAATATGTTAAAACCCTTTGGTTAATATGTTAAAACCCTTTGGTTGCTATTTCTCATGCTCATTCATCCGTCACTTAAATCGTTACAGATGAAAAAACTGAATATTCCTCAGGTTTCCATTCTCTTTTGCTTCTTTTGCTTTTAACTCTATCTACATCTACTCCCTTTGAATTCTCATCCAGTCTATAGCCTCAATCACCCATTATATTTTAATGATAGGCCCTTTAACACTTAACTCTCATTTCTGAACCATCAACTCCTATGTGACAGGTATTACTATGAATTCATCCAAATTCACTTTTTTCTAACTTTTGAGTACACTACAAGCATGATGTTGGCATCTGCTTTCTGAGGAGGTCTCAGTGAACTTTTACTCATGACACAAGGTGAAGCAGGAGTGGGCCTGTCACATGGCAAAAGCAGGAGGAAGAAGGAGAGAGACATGCCACACACTTTTAAACAACCAGATCACATGAGAACTCACTCACTATCACGAGGACAGCACCAAGCAATGAGGGATCTGCCCCCATGACCCAAACACCTCCCACCAGAACCCCCCAACATTGAGGGTTACATTTCAACATATTTGGACAGGACAGATATCCAAACCATATCATTTCATCCTTGGTCCCCCCAAATCTCATGTCCTTCTAACATTTCAAAATACAATCATACTTTCCCAAAGGTCTTAACTCATTTTAGCATTAATTCAAAACTCCTAAGTTCCAAGTAAAAAGTCCAAAGTCTCAACCAGAGATGAATCCCTTTCACCTAACAGGCTATAAAATCAAAATTAGTTATCTACTCCCAAGATGCAACTGGGGTACAGGCATTGGATAAAGATTCCTATTCCAAAAGGGAGAAATTGGCCAAAAGAATGGGAACACAGGTCCCACACATGTCTGAACCCCAGGAGGGAAGTCATTAAATCCAAAAGCTCCAAAATAATCTACTTTGACTCATGTCCCACACACAGAGCACACTGCTACAAGTGGTGAGCTCCCAAGACCTTGGGCAGCTCTAACTCTGTGGACTTGCAGGGTACAGCCTCTGCAGGTGCCCTCACAGGCTGGAGTTGACTGCCAGCAGCTTTTCCAGATTCAAGGAGCAAGCTGCCAGTGGATCTACCATTCCAGGGCCTGTAGGATGGTGGCCCCTTACCACAGTTTCACTGGGCAGTGCCTCAGTGGAGACTCTCTGCGGGGTCCCCAACCCCACATTTCTCCTTAGCACTGCCTTAGTAGAGGTTCTCTATGAGGGGACCACCCCTGCAGCAGGCTTCTGCCTGGGGACTCAGGCTTTCTCATACACCCTCTGAAATCTAGATAGAGGCTGCCAAGTCTCCTTTACTCTTGCACTCTGCATGACCACAGGCTTAACACCACATGGTAACCACCAAGGTCACCTTTCCAAGTGGCAGCCCAATCTGTACTTAGGCCCCTTTGAACTGTGTCTAGAGCTGGAACAGCTGGGTGGGGAGCAATGTCCTAAAGGTGCCTAGGGCAGCAGGGCCTTGGGCCTGGCCCCCAAAACCATTCAGTCCTCCGAGGCCTCTGGGGGCTGCTCTTAGATCTATAAAATGCCTTCCAGGCCTTTTTCCCATTGCTTTGGCTATCAGCAACGGGCTCTCTTTTAATGATGCACATCTCCCTAGCAAGTGGTTATTCTGCAGCCTGCTTGGATTCCTTTCCTGAAATAGCTTTTTATTTGCCACATGGCTAAGCTGCAAATTTTTCAAACTTTTATGCTCTGCTTCCCCTTTAAATATAACTTCCAACTTTGAGTCATATCTTTGCTCCCACATCTGAGCATAGGCTGTTAGAAGCAGCCAGGACACTTCTTGAATGCTTTGCTGCTTAGAAATTTCTCCCACCAGATACCCAATTCACCATTCTTAAGTTCAAACTCCTGCAGATCCCCAGGGAACAAATAAAATGAAGCCAAGCTCTTTGCTAAGGCATAACACAAGTTATCTTTGCTACAGTTCCCATTAAGTTCCTCGTTTTCATCTGAGACCTCCTCAGTCTGAACTTCACTGTTATTATCACTATCAATATTTTGGTCACAACAATTTAACCATTCTCTAAGAAGTTCCAAACTTTCCCTCATCTCTCTCTTCCTGTCTTCAGAGCCTTCCAAACTCTTACAACCTCTACCTGTTACCCATTTCCCAAGCTGCTTCCACACATTTAAGTATCTTAATACAATGCCCCACTTCTCAGTACCAGTTTTCCGTGTTAGGCCATTCTTGCATTGCTATAAAGGAATACCTGATGCTGGGTAATTTATAAAGAAAAGAGGTTTAAATGGCTCACAGTTCTTTAGGCTGTACAAGCATGGTGCTGGTATCTGCTCAGCTTCTGGAGAGACATCAAGGAGCTTTTACTCATGGTGGAAGGAGAAGTGGGAGCAGACACATCACACGGCAAGAGCAGAAGCAAAATGGGGGAGGTGCCACACACTTTGAAACAGCCAGATCTCATGAGAATTCACTCACTATCATGACAGCACCAAGCCATCAGGTATCTTCCCTCATGACTCAAACACCTCCCACCAGGCCCCACCTTCAATATTGAGATTTACATTTCAACATGAGATTTGCGCAGGACAAATATCCAAACCATATCACTTACCTTTCTCTTATCTGAGTTTTTTCCTTAGGAAATGGACCCTCATGCCTCTCAGATAGTATTAAGGAACTGAAACTCACCAGATCACTGCATCCAGACAATGAGATGCCAGAACCCTCAATCATCATTATTGCTTCCTTACCCCTCCCTAAGTCCTGCTATCCACCACATAGCTACTACATTCATTTCCCCACTATACAAACTCCCAATTTTAGTTGGCTAGGAGAGACGGATTTGAGATTTGGGTCCTTTCTCTCTGGCTACTGTCACTGAAATATTGCCTTTCTCCCCTGGCAATACTGATTGTCCCACTGATTGGATTTCCGTGCTTTACCAAGACCCAGACCAAACCCCTGGTGTTTTGGTAACAAAATAATAAGAAATATATATTAGTCTCTGCCTCCCGTTTCAAGGCACAGAGCTCTTGAAACCCTTGTAGATAATAGGGCAGTTGGAAAATAATCTATTCTCTTATTTGGTCTTTGACCTGGGTTCCTAACATAAATCTTCTAAGACATTAATAAATTCTTGAGTGATGGGAACCTCTGTTTCAGGTCTTAAAGATATTGAAATTTCCTGGGTAATCAGAGCATCTTTTGTTCTAATGACAAAACACTTGGTGGGCTCCTGGATGACTTCATGATGGGTGCTGGTTGCCAGGGGAACCAACCATATAATTAGATGGTTAAAATTTTCAGTCTCACTTTTGGGGAGGAGAGAGAGGCTGAAGGTTGAGTTGATTACTAATGGTCACTCATTTAATTAACCATGTCTATGTAATAAAGCATCCAAAAAACCCAGAAGGACAGGGTTCAGGGAGTTTCTGCATTGCTGAACATGCAGAGGTGCCTGGAGAGTGGTGCACCCTGGAGGGGTGTGAAAGCTCAATGCCCCTTCCCACATACCTTGCCCTATGCATTTCTTCCATCTAGCTGTTCATCTGTATCCTTTGTAATAGCCTTTATAATAAGATAATAAACAAAAGTGTTTCCCTGAGTCCTGTGAGCTGCTCTAGTGGATTAATCAAAGTCCAGGAGGTGGCCATGGGAATCCTGATTAATATCTGGTCATTCAAGAACTGTGGGTGACAACCTACTACTCGTGATTGGTGTCTGAAGTGCGGAGCAATCCTGTGGGACTGAGCACTTAATCTTTGGTATGTGGTTTTAACTCCAGGTAGACTGAATGAGGAGACACCCAGCTGGTGTCCACTGAAGAACTGCTTGGTGTGTGGATAAAAATGCACATACAACTGGTGTCAGAAGTGTTAAGTGGTGTGTGAAAGTAGGAAAAAGACTTTTTGGTTTTATTCTGTTTCACGCATTTGTTTTTCATCCAACATACTTTGGCAAGAATTCCCCTCCCTTAATACTCACTTATCCTCAACATCCAACTGGATGCCTCATCCTCCACCATTCTTCAGGTGGAGAATGCTGACCCAGCTTCAACAAGAATCTCATTAGGTTGGTTTTGCCATAATCTCCCTAATCCCTAATGTTTCCTTTCTGTAATTTTCCATCCATTAACATTCACCCTGCATCTTAGCTATAAATTTTCACTTGCCCATGCTGTATTCAGAGTTAAGCTCAATCTCTCTCCTGCACTGCAAAATCCCATTGCTTATCACAATGGCCTCAATACTCCTATCACAATGATCTCAAGAAAGTCTTTACCATGCTTTAACAAGTATCATCGAATACGTTTTTCGTTGAGATTACAGTGCCTCACTAGGTGACTAATAATGGTGAGATTATCTCCCAAAGCCTCCCATATTTTACTTCATGGGATTGCATTACTTTGGTAAATTCACCTCAGTCTGGGTCAATGTTAGTAGCTTCAGATCTGATACTTCCAGCATACCAAGAATGACTAAGCTTCTCAAGGACAGAGCCTTATTAGACAAGGTTATAAGGCTGACTTATGAAACCAGAATAAAAATGTATTCATTTACAGTGAGAACTGTAACTTCTGACTACAATGGTTACTTGAATCAGCCTGACTAGCATGTTTCCTCCCATTATAAATTAAAATTAAATCCAGAGATGCATCTGGAATCATAACATGGAACATTTATTGTGGGATTTGAGGATTCAGTAATCCTAAATCCCCAAATAGCCTGTAATAACTTGATTACATAATCTGACACCATTATTATGAGAATTGTCCTTCATTCATTATTCTATGTTCACCAATACTTTACTCTTTCTTGAATTTTCCTTCTGTCCACTCCCAGTGTTGGAGTCTTAATTTTAGGATTTCATTATTGCACACCAAGGCTGTAACAACAGCTACTTCAACAATAGGCTTACCTACAATTTTACCTCATTCAATAAATTTTCACAAGTTCTATCTTTTTAACAAGTCTTTTTAACAACATGTGAAATCACATTATTTTTTCCAGTTTAAAATTCATCCATGTTTTTATGATGAAATTCCAAGTTCATAATGCAATTTTTAAATTTCTTTAGGAACTGTCTCCTGCCTACCATTCCAAACATTTAATTTCCTCACACTGTAGTCATGTTGAAATTTATGCAACCTTCTCTAAATAGGGCAGGATCTTTCTCATCTTCTTTCCTGGGCCAAGCTGCTTCTTTTACACATAATGACCTTTTCCTCCTTTTTTCTTGGCTGACTCCTCCCCACACTATCTTAGCTACTCCTCCAATACCCTCTCTAGCACCCTACATCTTCATCTATCATAGAATGTGTGTTAGCATAACCTAATTATTTATGTACCAATTTCTCTTCCACTATATAGTGAATTCCTGAAGGAAATGACTTTCATTTACCCTTATATTACTAAATCTTATTGCTTGATGAATATTTATACAATGAATAAATGAATGCATGAGTGGAAGGCGTTTGTTGTTTTTGATCAGTAACTCCTTTGGCTACTTCAAACATGTTATTTAATCATTGGATTGAATGTTTACAGAAAAGTAGTTATAATGCCTATTTTGTACAGGAGGAACTGAACTCAGAGGAGTTAACTAACTTTATCAAAGAATCACAGTTAGTAAACTGAAAGCCAAGATTTAAACACAGGTGTGACTCTAAAAGTCAATGTGTTATCCTCTGGATCATCATTTGTGCAATTCACTATAGTTTCAAAATGAATTCAAGTATTTGAGTATCAGCTGGCCTGGAATTATCAGTAAGTTTCATGAAGAAGCAAGTACCTAGTTGGGATGGAAAACTGGGTAGGTTTTAGAAACACTGAGAATTAAAGATGAAATATTTCAGGCAAGAGAGACCTAACCAAAGGAAACCATCCCCAGATAAATTCATGGATTGTGAAAGCACAACTATGATGTTTTCTTACTCATTTATTGAAACACAAAACTTAATTCTAGCCTTTATCTATGAAATTAATATCTGGTTTTAAATTGCATATTTTCATTTCTGAAGTTAGAAACATAATGCAGTTGGGGGTGCAAAGAAGATGAGAATGTTTGTATTGCAGAGAAATAACTTTTAAACTATTCACTTCTAGATAAAGGGTGGAAAGAGTCAATGCTTACCACAAATCAGTTATTACATCAGTTTTCAGTGACTTCCTAGTTCCAGCTGAGGAAAGATTCTTATCAACACATCATTATATTTAATGTATTGCAAAATTTAAGCTCTGAATTACCCTAGGAAGGTTGAGGATGAAATTATTAATGTTTTAAAATGTCAAAAACTTAAACTTGAGTTCTATTTGGTTTTAAGAAGTCTGGGGCTGATACTGGTTGTCTGGATTATTTTTCCTCTCGTGTACACTGCACCGAAGACAGGCTTGAAATAGCTCACTTATTCAGCTGCTCTTTCCTAAAAGCAAAGAGAGAGCTGAGAAAACAGATGCCCTCAGCAGAAGGCTGGATGAGTAAACCCACCAGGAAAAAGCTGAAGGGAATGAAGTCTAGAGGCAGGTCAACGTTTAAGAACACCTACTAAGAGCGGCAAACTGGGCCAGGCATTTTTATCTGCATGACGCCATTTAATTTTTTCAATAACATGGCTTTAAAAAGTTAAGTAATTTGTCCATAGTCTCACAGAGAGCATGATAAGCAGTAGGATTAAAACAATTTTTTGCAATTTTTTTTTTGCAATTTTTGTTGGAGTTTTGTAAAGGCCCTTGTTAACCCCTTCCATCTAGGTACCAACCAGGAAAAAGCCCTATGAAACAGATGATGATCAAAATACTTTTTCAGGTATTTGTTATTGGCAAAGCTCATGTGATAATCACAGTGGAACCTCCTACCTCGCTCCAAAAACTTAAACCTTGAAAAGCTAGTGAAACAAGTCTCCACCCAGCAACACATGGGAAAACTGAAAAAGAACAGAGGCTTGGCTGACCTACCAGAAATAGGTCCTTCTTTATCTGTTACCTCAAGAAGGAGGAAGCAAGAATATCCACTGAGCAAAGGCAGGACTGACATAAAGCAAGAGCCATGTCCTACATATTGCCCACAAACCAGAAGAATGGTCCCACCTTTGGACTTGTATGATCAACTGGGTGCCAGTCACTCCTCCCAAGCAGAGGAACAAGCGAGAGCCAAATGTCACTGCTTATATTTGAGAAGAAGAGTGGAAATCCTTCATGAAATGAGAACAAGAAGTGCAGATTGCTCATAACAGTTTTCACTGTGCTAATCGCCATGTACCCACCTTCTGTAGACTACTGCAAGGCTTTATAATAGAGCCTTAAGGTAACATCATGCTATGTAGATGATAGAAGCAGCATAGAACCACATAGCGTGGGGGAAAAAATGATAGGAACATTCTTCATTGTGGCACTTGCATTCAAATATAACTAATTCTTCACGTTTTAAAAAATTAAATGGTCTTCTCTTGAATTTCACAGCAACAATGTGACTTTATCATTGCCTACTTTGATTTTCCAGCTGCTTTTCTTCCCAAGGAGATTAGAAACAGCTTTTTATATTTTTGTGCTCCAGGGCATAATTCAGTGTTGTGAACTTCACAAAATATAGAATTGAACTAATATTTCCATAACATAGTTTAGAAACTATGTAAAGGCTAATATGCATGTATTCTGCTTCGCCAACATCCCTCATAGCACCTAGCAGTACTGAACATGTAGGGGAAGATGAATGAACAATTTACTTAATAAATAAGAGACACAGAAACTAGAAGGAAGCTATCTTGTTCTCGAGAAAGCCTATGTTGTTTCTTCAAGGGTCTGTTGCCATTCTGGCAAATGCTTTTAAGTTCTGCATAAAGAAAACATCCTGTCTCAAGCCTAGTGTTTTAAATGTTGTTCCTGAATAGTCTAAATTCATCTGATCTGCATCTTGCCCTGCTTTCCTGAATCCTCTGACTGTCCACCTTATCGCTCTTTTATCATCTCCTCTTCTAGCTTGACGCACAACCTTTTTCTAGTTTAATTCACCTCTGCTGAAGTATGCAAAAGCAAACTCCAAAATAATCCATTTCAAGTTCTGCCAGATCTCTGGGATCACCCCCAACTCTCTACACTTCTTACCAAGCATAATTTGACCAAGGTTTGTGACCAGAATACAGACTTTATTTTCTATGCTAAAATACAGCAACCAACATTCAATCTCCATTAACATTAATGTCTCAACTTTTTAAAAATTCTTTGTACAATTCAGTTGTCAATTATGGAATCCCTGATCCTCTAATAGTAATCATAATAATCGTGACAGTAATAAATAACCATGATGGAGCTCCATGTATTGGTTACTTTCCTAAGCTATACATGTATGATACATATCATCTATAATATATGTGACATATAATATATATATATAAGCTTTTGAAGTTAATACTGTTATATCTGTTTTGTAGACAAGCAAACTGAAGAGCCAAAGTTTGAGTGATCTGATAAAAATTTGAGTAATTTAAATCCCCACTTCTAAGTCTAAAATCCTCCCTGACAACTTCCAAGAATTTCTAGATGCTGTACAATCTCAGAGCCACTTCGGGTACTCAGCTCCTGCTTTCTTATTTGATGTATCTGATACCTACATTTGGTACCTTATACAGACTCAATAAACTGAGTAAATCTTTCCTTCTGCTGTTAGAACAAATGAAGAAATGAAACCTGAATCTGGAGAGGTGGATGCCAAAATGTCAGTTATATTACTAATAAAGCTGATTAGAGAAGGTGTCTTTGGATCCATAACCACATATACTTATTAATTATCTGCCCCCTGCAACTTGAAATACATGAGTCCATATGTCCAGTCACTTTCATGGATAGAAAGTGACTGTTCTTTTCACATTTCCCCTGTGAGTTACTAAATGGAGGAGAAGTGAGATTGGTTCTAAGGAGGGGGGGAAAAAAAAAAAGCACCTAGAAGACACTAAATTCATTTATTAATTATCCTAATCTCACCAATCAGGTAAGTCACTCCTCCTCCTCTAGAAAGAGTCAGAGCTTATTCCAGCTGAAGTTTTTCTTCCTGAAGATAGGAACTACAGGAGATAAGGGTACTCCCTAAGAGCCAGACATGAAACTCAGGCCATTCCTTCATTTCCATATGTTTAGTTGTTTTTGTTAAAACTTTGGAAGGAAGATTAAAAACTAAATTTAAAGGACAGCAATGCCGTAGCTCCTAATTTTATATCTATCTTTTCAAAACTATCCTGAAAAAAATAAAATATTTAGATGGAAAAATGTGGTTTTAAAAAAATAATAATGATTCCTACCACATTTGTATCCAACTTTCAGTTTTAAATATTTTGTCTTATAGTTGGTTTAATTGTACATATTTGCTGTAAATATGTTTTGGAAATAGACATAATAAAATCCAAAATTAAATTAAGACCTGAAATACTGAACAAGTGTGTCTATACCTTTCCAATTGCAGGTAAGCTGGGTCAAATCTGGCTCTCCTATGTAAGTAGCATTCTTATAGCAATAGGAAACAGAACCTCCGGAAATAAGGAAAGAAAAGCACAAACCTACACTGTATGTGGTTTAATACCTTCTTCTATTTCACATCTTAAGACAAATAAAATGAAGGTGATTCTTTCAGCAATTTAAAATAGTATTTATTAAGTACTTTTATTCAAGTTGCTGAATGTATAGGAAAACAAAGACTGCATCAAATTGTTGTACTGTGTGATTTTCTCAGAAAAAAAATCCTTCGCTTTTGAAAAAAATCTAGTAAAGTAGCTAAATAGGGACTCTGATCCCCAATCTTATTAATTCACATATGTGCTTTAATTTAAATTTTAATTTAGAATTTTTTATGGAACATTAATCTTCAAAGCACCCAGGAGAGGTGAATGAGGGTTACTAATATTCTTCTTTAGGCTCTCAGTCACAAATATTCAATAACGGCCTACTGGGTATAAAGGAAAAGAAAAAATAATAAAATGGAAAGGAAAACTATTAATTTCAATGTCTTTAAGGTAATATTAAAGATTTTTTAAAAATACAATACAGAAATAAAAGAAACCCCTAAAAGGTAAAAGAATCTCCAAATTAAAAGGGTATACATTGTTCTAGGAAGTATTAGTAGAAACAACTAACAACAAGAGACACCCTAATAAGTTGCCAAACTTTAAAATTGCAAAAGCAATTCTTCAGGCAACCAGAAGTAAAAAGTAAAAGGAGAAAAAAATCAGGCTAAGCACAGACTACTGGGTGGGAACATGTAAGCCCAGAAAATGATTAAAGACTGTATACACAATTTAAAATAAGAAAAATATGACTCATGAATATTACAGATGAACAAGTATTTGTTCCAACTCTAAGGTAGCAGACATACATTTTCAAACGTAAAATAAGTCAGGTAATAAGGCACCCAAGGGTTAAAACATAGACTTTCTTATTGTGCTGAATCCAGTTGACTGTAATCTCCTATTTTTTAAGACAGCCTGCTGTTTCAAAGTTCAGTTTGATTACATGTCACTCAGCATGAGTGACTCTGCTCTGGTTTGGTCTGGTCTCCTGGAGCCTACTGTAGATGGCTAGTTCAAAACAATGGCTTCCCATAAACTTTGTGCAATACTACTTAGATCTCTGGATAAGAAATAATTTAATTAATTAATCTCGTGAATTAAGAATTTTTTAAAGACAAATTAACTCCAAAATACAAATAGGAAGGATTACTAAACATAAAAATAAAAATTATACAATAGAAAAAATAACTATTTAGATAAATAAAAAATTAATAAATGAACCACAAAAGAGAAGAAATACTTTCTAGGAAACTAAGAAATAAAATAACCCAAATACAGAAAATTAGGGTCAAGTAAAGGTAAATAACCATAGGTAAAGAGTAAATAACTGAAAGGGAATACTTTGTAAACTTCTTGCCTGAAATGTAAGCTTCTTGCTTGAAATTTTAATGCTTGAGTAAAATAAATTATTTTAAGAAAACACACATCACAGAAATGGAAAACTAGGTAGACCACTAAACGCGGAAGAAATTGAGAAGGTTGTCAAAAACCTACTCATCCAAAAAACTACTAAGCCCAGATTATTCACAGTTGAATTATTCTAAGCCTTCAAGAAAGAGATCATTCCAAAGCTTTTCTGGTGCTTCTAAGACTAACAGAGTGGTCATTTTTCCTTTTCCCTGGGTGAGTTTGTACATGGATTGGTAACAATGCCCTGACCAATGGGAAATAAAGAAAAAAAACAGTATAGGGACAAAAATAGAGATATTTCAAATCTTCTTTACAAAGGCTACATAACACTGATTCTAAAACCTGACAATGCATGCACGCATACACACACACACACACTTACAATTACAACACCTTGATTTTAAATACTCATTAAATATTGACTTTATATGTTAATATTTATTTGAAAATTATTAATATTTATTTTAGCAGGGTTCAGTGGCTCACCCCTATAATCCCAGGCCAAGACAGATGGATCACTTGAGGTCAGGACTTCGAGACCAGCCTGGGCAACATGGTAAAACTCTGTATCTACTAAAAGTACAAAATTAGCTGGGCGTAGTGGTACACGCCTGTAATCCCAGCTGCTCATGAGGCTGAGGCAGGAGAATCACTTGAACCCAGGAGGCAGAGGTTGCAATGACCCGAGATCACTCCATTGCACTCCAACCTGAGCAAACAAGAGCAAAACTCTGTTTCATAAATAAATAAATATTTATTTATTTTAAATACTAATAAAAAGATTTACAAATACAATCCACAAGTTTTCAAAATCATCTTTAATTATCAATTAGATTCATCCAAAAAATGAACAGCTAGTTCAAAGATAGATTTTTTTTTATAGCAAATTGATCAATAAACTTGCCTAACAAAAGTCAATTGAAAATCTTATATGACCAGCTTGATTGTTGGCAATAGGCATTTGAAAAAAAAAAAAAGAAAAGAAAAGAAAAAAAAAACAGCAATAGCCACTGATAAATTCTGGAGAAAAATGAAGGGGGAAATTCCCTTTGGAAGACACTATGGACTATCCAACTGTCATCACACCCTATCCCCTTCTTTCTAACAGGTACAATCCTAATTTGGTTCAGTTCTTCACCCTTCACCTACTCATCCAAAAAACTACTAAGCCCATATTATTCACAGTCGAATTATTCTAAGCCTTCAAGAAAGAGATCATTGCAAAGTTTTTTTGGTGCTTGTAAAACTAACAAGAGTGGTCATTTTTCCTTTGCCCTGGGTGAGTTTGTATGTGGATATGTGCTCAGAGAATGTGACTATACCTTCCCTGGATTTAGAGAGTAAATATAATGATTAGTTTATATCTACCAGAGTGATCATTTTTCCTTTGCCCTGGGTGAGTTTGTACATGGATATGTAACAACGTCCTAGCCAATGGGAAGAAGAGAAAAATCTGCTGGAGAAATTTAAGAAAAATTTATCTCACTAATTAACAAAATGACACCTGGAAGGAAGGAAACCCAACTTTCCTTACTACCAGATGCACTTCAGTCTATATGTGATACTTGAAATTACAGGCCGGTTGCAGTGGCTGATGCCTGTAATCCCAGCATTTTGGGAGGCCGAGGTGGGCAGATCATGAGGTCATGAGATCGAGACCATCCTGGCCAACATGGTGAAACCTTGTCTCTACTAAAATACAAAAAATTAGCTGGGTGTGGTGATAGGCATCTGTAATCCCAGCTATTTGGGAGGCTAAGGTAGGAGAATCGCTTGAACCCAGGAGGTAGAGGTTGCAGTGAGTCAAGATCGCGCCACTACACTCCAGCCTGGCAACAGAGCAAGACTCCATCTAAAAACAAACAAACACTCGAAATTACCAGGACCACCTTGCCACCATAAGGCATGACATCACCAGCATGCTGAGGATGGCAAAACAGAAAGAAAAAAACCCTTGGATGCTTGATGATAGAGTTGAGTCACCAGATTAACTCCAGGACTCTGCCTCTCAAAGTATACAATGTGACATGAAAGCTTTACCTAATTTTTAAGCCACTTTTAGTTGAACTGTTATTTATGGACACTGTCATAACTGATATAGTCTCTTAAAATGGTTATATAAAGTATCAAAACAAAAGCCCAAAACACTAAAAACAATCCCATTAAATTTGGAAGAAACAAAAGAATACCTGCTATTTAATACTATTTAACATTGTTTTGCAAGAATTAGCCAATGGAAATAGAAAATTATCCTTATTTGCAGATGAGTAGACAACTGGAAAATTCAGAATTCTGATATATAAAACTATTAGAAAAAAATGAATGTTAATGTACTCAACTGAATAAAAATATATACAAATAATAAGCAATTAGGCAATCATCTAAGATAAAATTATATTTACCACATCAATAAAAACAACGAACAAAATTCCTAGAAATAAAGTCAATAATGTCCGATTGATAAAAAGCTATCAAGCTGCAGTAGAAGACTTTATTAAAGAAATACATGCTTCTTGTTCTTTGTTTGGAAGTTCAATTCCGTATAAATGTTATATAGTCTCATTCAAAACACCAAAATAATTTTTTAAATGACAAAATTACTCTAAAGTTTAGCTGAAAGAATAAACACAAAAATATCTGAAGAAATTTCAGAAGAGTGATGAAGATTTGCCCTGTTTCATATAAAGACAGGTGAGGAAACCAAAACTTACATATAATTGATACACACAAAAAAGTTAATAATTAGACCAAAATATTTTTGGAAAATTAGTAGAAAATAAATTAGCCATCTGGCTAGAGGTGGACAAATCAATAAATGACTTGTGGCCATATGGTGCACTTTTTGGTGGTATGAGGAACCTGAATTCACATATTAGCACATAAAAATATGTCCTAATGAACCATAGATTTAAATGTAAGTATTCAAAATATTATTTCCAATTTAAGATCATAATGTTAATTTATAACACCTAAGCCTTCTTAAAGCAAAGAAGGCAAGAATCACTGTTCCCAAACTAGAGCAGTTATTCTAAAAGCCACTATGCTCTCTGGCAGAACAGAAAGACAGAATTCACTGTGGTGAGTCAGGGTGAATGCTGACTGGCTCAAAGGACCAGGAGTAGAACTAGACCAAGTGCTTGGAGTACAGGCAAGGCCTCCCAACCTGTGCCCAAACGGCAAAGATGGTACCAACTGGGCGAAGCCAGGTCAAGAGAATTACCACCCAACAATGAAAGAATGTAAGCCAAGTTCAAGGAAATCACGTGTCCTTAAAAACTTACACTTTTTAAGGGTCAGAAACCTCAAGTTAGAAACTTACCCAAGCTTAGCTGAAGTCATGCCCCCTGTGTTAAATGCTAAGCCCTCCTGAGACCATTTCTGGGTTCTTGAACATGTGCTGAAGAAACCTTTCTGTGAAGATAAACTACAAATAAGAATCACTGAGCACCTGAGAAAAAAAGTAGCACAAGAAAAAGCAAATAATGAAATCGGAACATAGAAGCATTTAAACTCAAGGAAATCAACATAATAGGGAACTCTAAAGCAGACCACAAAATAAGTATTTTTAACATTCTCTGAATTAATGAAAAAGAACAGGGAAACAAGACAGAAGGTGAATGAAAAAAGAAGTGATAATGAAATAATAAATGAGTGGTTATTTTAAAACAATTCAAAATCTTAGAAATGCATAATATTTTAACAGAAGTTTAAGCATCAATAATATTTATTTTATTTAATTTAATTTAAATATTCAATTAAAAGCTATTGACAAATTCATGACTTGACAGGCCAAATTGAGGCAATCTCCTATAAAGTAGTACAAAGAAAGAAAGAAAGACATTTTTTACATGGGAGGTGAGATGCTAACAATAACTGAATAAGACCAAATGTTCCAAATAAAAATAAGGTTTTCAGAAGAACAAAATAGAATGGTGGATGAGCAATATTTAAAGAAAAAGACTGGTAATTCCCCGCTATTGAAGAAGCACTATTCCTAAATATTAAAAATGATTTGGAACACGAAGAAGAATAAATTTTCAAATCTTATACAGAGATCAATTACGGTAAACCTTGAAAATGATGAGGAATTCTAAAAACAACTAAAGAATAATAACAGATTATCTACAACAAAGATGAATCTTATTAGTATTAGCTTTTTCATCGGCATCATTAGATGTCAAGACAATTGACAAATATGTCTTCAAAATTATGAGGACAAAATAACTCACAACCTTAAATCCTATACCCATTTAATGATCATTCAAGAATGAGGAATAAAGATATTTCAAAACTCTGAAGGATCAAAAAGTTTACCTTCCACAAGCCTCAATAAAAGAACTACAAAAGGGCATACTCGACAAGAAAAATAAACGTAGAAGAACATAGTGTAATGCAAGATTAAAATACAAGCTGTACAATCTATGGCTAAATAGATAACAACAATGAATAAAACAATTTTCACAGGTGTAATAGCAAGTTGGCATATCATTTTCAGAAATCAATCATATAGGAACTTTAGAGAACTAACCCAAAGAGAAGTGAAAGCAACCTAAAGATTTTATCTTGCTCCAAAGAAAAATGATAAACTCTGCACATTGCTGAGAAACATTTTTAGAATACCACTAATAAAATAAAATAAAACATGTAATTTCCAAATCATTAAAAAACGGAAAATAAAGCAAGTAATTTATTTAAAAATTCACCAATCTAATGGGAAACACACAGTAAAAGAGAAAGAAGTGTCACAGTAGAGAAGAAAATAAGATGGCAGAAGGCCAAGTATGTTATTAGATACAATGCATTTTAAGGTGTTAAATACATCTTTTGAAAGAAATTATTCTTCACAGGAATTTTTTAAAAAGAACACCAAAACAAAATGACAGCAAAACAGTTGAAACTGAGATGGGAATGGTAAACTACAAATTACCAACTAGAATAACATGATTTCAAGCTTTCATAATGAAACATTTTCAACTACCTTTTCGGAATTGAAAATTCAAGCAAGTAAAATATAGATATATATAATGAATAAGCACAAACTACTACGTAGAACTCTGCACCCAACAGTGAATGCACATTCTTTTCAAGCAAACAAGGGTCATTTATAAACACTAACTACGTACTAAATTTCAAAGGAAATCTCGATAAATCACGAAGAATTGGTATCATGCAAACAGTATTCTCTGATCACAATACCAGGAAATTATAAATAAACTTCAAAAAGATAACTCCTCTCCAAATCCTATACATTTACCAAGCAGAAAATATACTGCTGTATACAGTAAGTATACAGCAGTATCCTTGATTTATAAAGGAAATCAAAATAGAAAACTATAAAAGATGTAGAACAGGATGACAACAAGTTAATACATATCAAATGCTGTGGGACATCGCTAAAGTACTTACAGCCTTAAAGATACTCATTAGAAAGCAAGTAGGACTGAAAATAAACAAGCCAAGTTTCTCATTCAATAAGCAGGAAAATTTAACATACATGCAGAGAAAATAAAAAGAAACATCTAATAAAGATGAAAACAAAAAATAAAAAAAGAATTAAAAACAAAACAAAGCAATGGAGGTGATCAACAAAACCAAATACTGGCTATTTAAAAAGCCAAATAAATAGAAACGTCTTGTAAAATTACTTAAGGAACAAAGTAAGGCACAAATAAAAAATTTAAAGAATGGAAAAATAGAAAATAACTATAGGTAAAGTAGAACTTTTAAATCCTCTTTAAAATACTGTAAACAAGTTAATAAATATAAAAAATGTACCAAAAGGTTATTTTCTAAGAAAATAATTACTACAGTTTACAAAGTTTAAAATCTGACTAGACCAATAGCCATTTTAAAATGCAAATGATATTCAGAGAGTCTCCCCTAAAGAAAAGGTACCAAGCCCAGATCATTTACAGACAGTTCTATCAAACCTACGCAAACCGCTACGAGGAAAAAATAAATTCATATTTTATAAAAACTTTTCTAGAGTTAAGCAAAAGAAAATAATGTTTTCCCCAGCTCATTTTGAAAAGACTAGACCAAACACTTGATTCCAAAGCTACAGCAGAGGAAGCACAAGAAAACGGCACTGGTCACATCTCAAGGCATTATAAACAGCAGAATCAAAAAAATCGTATTTTTTATGAAGGAAAATTCAGGCATGTAGGCAAAAAGAATAATAGTTATAAAAAAAGGAGCTAATGCGGCCCCCCCGCCCAGAAATATCCCAAACCAGTTCAACACTTAAAACATCAATTTAATTGACATATTAATAGATCAAATGAGAAAAATTAATAATTATCTTTAAAACTTTAGATAAAAAAATAAATTTTCTCAACCATTCAATGACATCCTTTCAGGATTTAAAGAATAAAATCCTTTCAGAAAAAACTTATTTAAATTGGTATCTATTAAAATCTTACAGCAAATATTAAAAGCATTCCCATAAAAGTCAGGAAGAAGATAAAGATATCCACTATCACTTCTACCATTCAACATTGCTTTGGCATAGCCAACATGTAAAGACAAGGAAAAAAAAAATAAGTGTAAGGATTAGAAAGAACAAAGTAATAATTATTGTGGCTTTCATTTTTGTCTGTCCAGCACTCATCTGTTTTATGGGGAAGCAGTCCACAATCAGGTTCACAAGACCAGGTTCACAATCCAAATTAGAAGAGTCCTAGAACGGCAGAGCCCTAGTCACAGTCATTACTACAGAAGTGGACAGAGGAAGTAAGCCAGATTAGCTGAGCTCTTCACCAGGATTTTTTCTAGTACTGACTCCTTACTCCCCTACCCTCTAGAGCTAGAAGGAAATTACTTTTCAAGCTGCTGAAAACCTCATCCCCTTGCATGAAGAGTAAAACACATTTACACGAGGAAAGAGTGAAGCCAAGCACTGATAAGCAAAAATAAAAAGAATAATAGAAGCATCTTAAAAGTATTAATTTCCTAGTTCTAGTCCTTCTGATACAAGGGTCAAGTGGTTCCTGATAAATATATATTCTTTAGCATTCTACAGATTTTTTTTTTTCCATCTCCACATTAGTCTTCATTCTTGGAAATCGGGAAATGGGAAGAACCAACTGTATCAATCCCAAGCTATGAAAATATCCAGTTTTCCTACTTCCTAGCTCTTTCAATTTTGCTAACTTCTCCAAGATATTTCCATTCGCACTCATAAAGTCCTGATTAATGTTCTTTGCAATTTTCTATATTAAGGCAAGCAAACATGCAAATATATTTTGGAAGGCTTTCCAGGAGGGTAAGATAACTTTGAAACTAAGTGAAACAAAAAGACAACTAACGTTTATCATTCACTATACTCAAGGCAGTATGCTAAGCCATTAGTATATATTATTTTAATCTTCACAACAGTTCTACAAGGGAAGCATTGTTATCCCCATTTCACCCATGAGTAAACTGGCACTCAGAAAAAAATTAAGTAAATTTCCTAATGTCATCCAATTAGTATTGAGACAGATTTTAAAACCCTGGCAAGTCTGGTTCCAAAGCTAACAATTTTTCTGACATTCCATGGGTCTTGGAGTGAACCTACCAGAAATGTAACAAAGATAAATTAATTAATGAGCACTTAACCTCAACTCCTATTACTATTATTAGAGAAAGATTATCATCTTTCCTTGAGATTTTAGCATTCATCTTTTGTGTAAAGAGGTGGAAAAAGAAAAGTTATCCCAATAAGTGCAATAGAGAGGGAAGACTAAGTCTCTTTGACATTTAACCTGTATTCTGCATAGCTGGTGGCTATGATACTTCTTTCATCTGCCTGAGGAAATTATCCTATTTGTACCTTTGATTATGACAGAATCTAGTTCTTCCAGGGCCTCTTTGCCTCTGTTGGAAACAAATGCTCGGTGTTGCAAAGAAGAACCAGCACCGAGACAAAGGATTTCTCAGCAAGGCAAATTTACTTTTGCGGAAGGGGCTAGGGGCACTGTGTCAGTCACGACTGTAAGAGCACACAGAATAAAGGAGAGTAGGGGTTTTTATTTCTAACACAGATTCTATTTCTGTGTCTTTACCCCATTGGCTGGGGTTGGACCACACAATCTAAACTAGTCTCAACTGGCTAAACATTCAGACTTTCTTAGATAAGATACGCACATTACAGAGGAGAGAGGGAGAGGAGGAAGAGGTCACCTGCGGGGGACTAGAAAGTTAACCTATTTCCACATAAGGAAAGGAATGTGGACTGGGGCTTATCATGTCTAGGCATGTTTAGACAGGATACTGTGCAGCAAAAGTGGAGTGGAGAATACTTGGAATTTAGAGAATAAAGAATGGGGGAACTAGACAAACTTTAAGAGGAACCTAGCTGAATCTAACAATTTCCCCCTTTTGATTTTATAATTCTCTTCAAACCTTTTAACATGTCTTGACTGTTGTTCTGCTAGAACTTTTAAAAGAAAAGTTTATCTGAATAAGGCGGGAGAGAATTGAGGGAGGTTTTAGTGAGAGTCATCTCAATAAGTCTTTGTATTAAACCTTAAGCACAGGGTATGAGGCAGCATTCAACCAGAATCAGTACACTTACAACAATTGCAAGGGAGGTAAATATTGAAGTTATTAACTTTCTTCATCCACCAAACCACCTTTCCATGAGACTTGTAAAGGGGTCATCTACTTTGGAGTTTTTAATTAATTCATCTGATAGAGGCATAAGCCCTCGTAAGGCCTTTGTGATTGTCTTATTAGGGACTGTGTTAGGGATGAAAGTACAACCCTGGACTCCAATCATGACACAAACTCCACCTTTTTTCTGTCAGTATCATGTCTAATGTTATTCTATTTTCCCAGGCCATTTGACTGGTGGGTCCTAATTGTTTAGCTATTCTTCTAATGGCATCTCTGGTATAGTTAATAAATCGTCATCGGTTATAGTAAATGTAGTTTATCTAATCTACATTTTTAATAATAGTTACCCACCATAACAATACAGATTTAAACCCTACAGCTATTTTGCTTGGGGCTTTAAATTCATTTGGCACTCCTCGTGGAACCTCGATGGCATCTATATAAACCTGAGCATCAAAGGATTTACAAGGGGTCTCTGTTGGCTTATGGCATTTTGTTTTTACTTTCTCTGGTTGATGAAATGCCAAGGCAAAGGGGATACCCAATTGAATTAGAGCACATGTTCCACTCCAGTTACTTGGCAGAGTGTCCAGTAGGGGTCTGTCACAATACCACCAGACATCCGCTCAGGGATGACTAAAGGCAGACTGATGGGTAAGCTCTTGGAAGGCCCTAAGCTCTTTGTATCCCTTTAAGTCTCTGAGGAATGCCAAGTTTTCTCCCTGTCATGAGATAGGAGGTAAACTTGACATTCGAAGGCGGAGGCTGAATGGACCTCAGGGGCTGACTAACAGGGTGTTGAACTTCCGGGAACAGCAGAGAAACAGCTTGGCACAATTGGTCATCCCAGGCAGTGCAGTTTTGGAAAAGAGATACCATACAGCTCATGTCCAGTTGATGGGGAGACCATCCAGGTAGAAAGGGGATGATCTGGGCCTCTGGTCTACCGTGTGCACAAGCGTAACACCTTGGTTTTATCATTAAGTACAGGAATAACAGGTGTTTTGTTCAAAGTTGAAATTATCGCAGGTGGGAGAGGAGAAGGGGGGGGAAATAGTTGTATTTCAAAGATACTTACAGGATCTCTCTCATCATTGGCCCCTACACCACAGAGACTACTGAGGGTGGGAATAGGGTCAGTGGAGGTAGAGATGGTAATGGAAATGAGGATGGGGTTGCGTTGATAAGACTGGCAATCAGGGAGAGTAGTTTCTTTGGTAAAATGGAGGGAAGGCTTTAGATCAATGCAAACCCTCACTGCAGAGGTCTAACTTTGGTATTGTGTGGTCTAGAGAACATAGTCTCAACCACTGTAAGGTTGTCAGGCTGTGGAAATAAAGAAATGGCATCTTGGCTGTAGATGATCACAATGGTGAGGGCTAGGGGTAACTTGGGAATTAGAGGGCCAGGGCAAAGATACTTATCTGAAAAGGCTAGTTGTCTTTGGTTTTTTAGATCCTCAAAAGGTATAACCAGTCAAGTATCAAAAGGAATAGTTTGAGGTGAGTCAGACCTAGTTACATTGATAATGAGGTGGCTAACAATAGAGTGGGGAAAGAGGGAGAAACAATACAAAAGGTATAGGAGGGTTAAGGTTTTTTTAGCTTTCATTTGATAGGGCTTGATCTTGGAACAATAGCCCATGACTCTGAGGTGGTGGCGTTTCTTTGACTCAGGTATGGTGAGTCCATCCTATTTTCGCTGTTCAGACTATAGATTCAGTAGTTAGAAGCACCAGGTAGGGTCCTTTCCAAGTGGGTTCAAGACATTTTTCTTTTTACCATTTGATGAGGACATGATCTTCAGACTGATGTTGATGTACTGAAACTCCAGGGGTGGCGCCTGTGCTAGGAGACATTTGGTTTTAAGAGAAGAGAAAGTAGAAGATAGACCAAGTATATAACTTTTGAGGAACTGATCTTTTGTTTTAAATGTAGGGACGTCAGTAGTAGAATGTAACTAAGACAGTCCATATAGCATTTCATAAGGGGATAAACTGACATCTTTTTGAGGGGCAGCTTTGATTCTTAACAAGGCAATGGGGAGACATTTAGCCTAGGGTAACTGGGTTTTTAGTTCTAATTTGGTTAGACGGCTTTTTAGAGTTTCGTTCATTACTTTTACTCTTCCTGATGCCAAGGGATGGTATTCCTATTTTATGTCTAGCACCTGGGCTAACTCTTTAATGACATGTGTAATGAAATGGGTTTTATTGTCTGAATCAATGTGTTCTATTAGTCCAAACCTGGGTATGATGTTTTCAATTAATGCCTTAACTACATAGCAGTTGCACTTGAGAAGGGGATAGTCTCTACCCAGTGAGTAAAGTGATCTATTATTACCAGTAAGTACTGTAGGTGACTGATTGGGGGCATTTCAGTGTAGTCACTTTGAACACTTTGGAATGGTCTTAGTCCTGGATCTCTTCCCCTGATGGGTGATTTTCTTAGAGCTTGCTTATTAGTTTTTCTACATATTAAGCAACTGTCTGTAACCTGTTTGGCTAGGGTACAAATTTCAATACATCCATAAACTCTGAGAACCACATCACACACAGTTTGGGATTCCCAGTGGGTTCCTTGATGTAGTTGAGAAAAGACCTCCCTCATGAGAGGTTTGGATAACATTTTTCTTTGGTAATATCCATTTTCCTTATGCATTTTCTTTGGCTCCTATTTTTATTAATTTTTCCTTTTCAGCAGAAGAGAAAATGGGAATTGTGGTAGGGGAAGGAAGGCAAGGAGTTAAGTGTAAGACAGGCATTTCAGAAGAAATGGCAGCTTGTTTGGCTATTTGATCTGTTAGGTTATTTCCCTGACTTTCAAGAGAAAGGCCTTTTTGGTATCTGGGGACATGGACAATAGTTACCTCTTCTGGCAACTGGAGGTTATTTGATAGTTGGGTGATTAACTCTTTGTGAACAAGGTCTTGGCCCTTACTATTAATAAGACCTCATTCAGTCCAAATTTTCTCAAATGTATGAGCAACTCTAAAGGCATACTTAGGTAAGTATAGATGGTCCCCTCCTGGTTCTGTAAGCACTTTAAAGCTTGACTGAGTGAAAACACTTCACAAGTTTGAGCAGACCAATTATTAGGCAATCTTCCTGACTCTATTTCTTTAAGAGTTTTCCCATCAATTACTGAATACCCATTATGACTCTTTTTTTCAATTACCCAGGAAGAACCATCCATAAATAAGTGCCGCCCCATCTTGAAAGGAGTCTCTCCTAGATCTGGCCGGACCTTTGTATGGTAATCAATTAAATCTAAACATGCATGCTCTCTCTTTAGGTTTGGATTCCCCATTAAAAAACCTGCTGTATTGAGGGAATTATCAGTAGTTAATGTTAAGTCATTTTTCTCTAACAGAATAGCCTCATACTCTTAATTATTGAGTCAGTAAGCCACCTTTCTGTTTTTTGGTTTAAGATAGTTGTAACATGGTGAGGTGTACTCACTGCCAATTTCCCCCTAAAGGTTAACTTTCTATGATCTTCAATCAATACCGCTGTAGTCATAAGGGATTAAATGCGTCTGGACCATCACACAGGTGTCCGGGTCTAAAACTTCTGATAGGAAGGCCACAGTTTGCCGGCAGCCTCCATGCTTGTAGGTGAGCACTCCTAAAGCTACCCCATTATTCACATTAACAAAAAGGTAAAACGGCTTTTCTAGGGAAGGGAAGGCCAGGACAGGGGTGGTTATGAGTCTTTTAACTCTTCAACCTGATCAATTTCCTCAGAGGTCCACAGGAGATGGTCTAGTATCTACTGGGTAACTTTTTAGTTAAAAGAGTTTACTTTTTAGTGCATATGAGTGAATTCATAAGTGGCAATATATAACCAGCCCTAAAAATTTCCGAAGTTCTTGTTTAGTTTGAGGCAAGGCTAAGGACGCGATTCTTTCAACCCATTCTGGACGTATTCTTCACTTGTCTGTACTTATAAAGTGTCCTAAATATTTAACTTCAGCCTCTACATACTGAAGCTTTCTTTTGAGATCCGTAACCCCTTGAACTGAAGATGGTTAAGAATATGTGTAGAGAAGCCAGCTACTTCCTCTATGATTTTACTAGATATGAGAATATCATCTATGTACTGAAGCAGGCATAGTTGTTTTGGAAGGAAAACTTTGTTTAGCACTTCTTCTAAAATTTGACTGAAAGGGTGAGGTGAATCTGTGAACCCTTGGGGCAAGACTGTCCATTGATACTATTGTTTCTGCCCTGAATGAGGATCCTCCCATTCAAAAACGAGTATGTTTTGACTATCTTCAGCCAGGGGGTCATGCCCAGAAAGCATCTTTTAAATCTATTACTGTGGACTGTATGGAAATTACTATATGGAAATTTGTTGAGAACGGTGTAAGGACTGGGGACAATGGGGTGGGATGTCTGGACACTGGTTAGTACCTCTGAGGTCATGTACCAGAGTCAGTATGACCTGTCTGATTTTTTGACAAGCAGTATTGGGTGCTGTAAGGAGACATACAGCGTTCAAGGTGTCCATCTTTAATGAAATTTTGAATTATAGGTTTCAACTCTACCCTGCCCTCTAGAGGATTGGGGTATTCTTTCCTTCATACTACTTCCCCAGGTTCTTTTAGCTTTATGTGTATTGTGGAAACTTAGAGTTTCCCTTGGTTTCCTTTTCTGAAGCAGACATCAGGATTAATATATTTTTTCATCTGTGATGGTGAGCAGGTTTAATGAGGTGAGGAATTCCTTTGGGTCAACTTGTAGGCCTATTCCTAATTTTAACATTAAATCCCTTCTTAATAAAATAGTTCCTGTTTCAGGGATTAACAAAAATTGGATATAAGTTTATCAACCTTTGTATTTGACTTCTGTATTCTCCAAAATTTCTGCCTTAAATCCTTTTCCTGTTACCAGGGAGACTACAAGTTCCTCTGAAGAGCAAGCAATATTAACTGGAGAAAAGCAAAAAGAGCAAGCCGCTCCTAAATCTACCAAAAAGGTGATGAGCTTATGTTTAGATCCCACCTCAGAATTTATCAAGGGCTCTTGGTGAGACTCGAGATAAAAGAGACAGACTCCCTGACCCCCCTATTCTTCCTTGAAAGTCATGAGTGGGAGGGCTTCTTTGTTCTTTTCCAGTTGAGGACATTCTCTCTTGAAGTGGCCTGTTCTTCTGCATCTGAAGCGCCTATCCTGTCCTTCCTCCCTCTCAGTTCTAGGATTCTTTGACTTTGCTCCATCATATTCTTTAGAGGGCCTGGGAAATGAGGGCCGAGGTCCTTTAGTTGGGGGCTTGCAATCTTGAAACAAGGGCTTGGACTCTTTATAATTTTTGGCCCCCTGAAGGCTTTGTTGAGAAGTGTATGGGTTTGGAGCCACCTGTTGGAATGTGGATAGCATGAGTTTTGCTTTTTGTTTTTGCTTCTCTTTCTCTCTTTTCACATATACCTTTTGAGCTTTTTTTGAGAAGTTCATTTAGAGGACAGTTTTCCCAATCCCCTATTTTTTGTAATTTTTTTGAAATGTCTGACCTACTTTTAGTGTCAAAATGGAGCTTTAATGTCCGCTTCCCAAGGGAAGCTCTAAGTTGAGGCCTGCATATTTTCTCATTTGTTTCTTTAGTCTGTTTAGGAATTCCATAGACCCTTTATCCTTTCCCCGTTGTATATCAAATCCTTTAGAGATTTTGAGTTTGGGGTACTGATTCCCAAATTCCTTTTATTATCAGGTCCCTTAAGTCTTGCAGGTTTTCCTGATGAGTTGCATTATTATTGTCCCACTGAGGGTCTTGGGTGGGGAATTTCTGGTCCACGGTAGAAACATTTTGACTGGGAGGGTGGTCATGTTCTCAAACCACCATAGCGGCCCTACGGATCACACTTCTTTCCTCCCCTGAAAACAGGATGCCAAGATGGACATTAACTCGACCCAAGCGTATAACTGAGGTCCTAGGAATTGATCAATTTGATCTGCCACTCCACCAGGGACATCCAACAACGGCTTGAGTTCTTTTTTTAAACTTCGGACTTCTGAACTAGTTAAGGGAGCATTTACCAATCAAATTACTGTCCCTCCTTGTGGCACCTCTCTTAAGGCGAAGAGAGCTAGAGCTGATCCCTTAGGGGTGGAAGGGAAAGGGAAGTTCTGGATGGCCTTCTTACACTGGTCTATCTCACGCTGGAGTCCTTTTAGGGAGGGGTAGTTAGGCTGGTAGGGAACAGTCTCACGGGACAATAACTCCCAAAAGTCAGGGTTGTAAGGAGAAGGAACAACATGAGCAGGGGAAGGATCTGGAGTGGAATCTGTAGCAAGATCAGCTGCCTGAGGGGAAGGTCCAGGGGTATTGGGTGGGGGAAGAGGGTCTAGGGGATGTCATGTGTTGGAGTCTCTAGGCATGGGAATATCACTGCTGTTAGCTTTGTCCTTTCCATTTCCTATCTTACTTGGAGTATTTCCCATTTTGAGTGCTGGTCAGGCTCAATCCCTCATATTACATATTTTTTGCCCTCCCTTTGCTAGGGGCTTGCTGAGGCTCAGTCCCTTGTGTTAGGGATTTCTTGTCATCCCTACCCTGGAGGTTTGATGTGAGACTCAATCCTTCATATTAGGGGTTTCTTGCCCTTCCTTTCTCTGGAGGCTCAACACCCCCTGCTGGAGGTTGCTGGAGGTTTCTCACAGTCTTCACCTTTCACTTTATCTTCTATGGCCACTACCCTGAAGGGAATTTAGCTCCCTCTTACTGTTGGCAGGTCAGTATAAGCCCCTTACAGGACACTCAAAGGGCTGCCATAAGCTGTATGAGGTGACCACGGAACCACAGATTGGACTCACTCACTCTGCACAGCAGTAGGGCTTGTTACCATTCACACATTTTCAACCTCCAAGATGTGCGTCAGCAAGGATTTCTCCAAGGATTTCTCAGCAAGGCAAATTTACTCTTGCAGAAGGGTGCTGTCTGTGTCAGTCATGACCAAAAGAGCACACAGAACAAAAGAGAGTAGGGTTTTTATCCCTAATGCAGATTCTAACTCTGTGTCTTTCCCTCATCGACTGGGGTTAGTCCCAATTGGCTAAACATTCAAACTTACTTTTTTTTTTTTTTTTTTTCCTTTTTTTAGAGACAGAGTCTCGCTCTGTCGCCCAGGCTGGAGTGCAATGGTGCAATCTTGGCTCACTGCAAGTTCCGCCTCCCGGGTTCACGCCACTCTCCTGCCTCAGCCTCCTGAGTAGCTAGTACCACAGGCACCCATCACTGCGCCCGGCTAATTTTTTGTATTTTTAGTAGAGATGGGGTTTCACCATGGTCTCGATCTCCTGACCTTGTGATCTGCCCACCTCGGCCTCCCAAAGTGCTGTGATTACAGGTGTGAGCCACCACGCCTGGCCACATTCAAACTTTCTTAGATAAGGTAGATGCGTGATAGAGAAGAGAGAGAGAGGAGGAAGTAGTCACCTGTGGGGGACTAGAAAGTTAACCTATTCCCACATAAGGAAAGGAATGTGCATTGGGGCTTATATCTAGGCATGTTTAGACAGTTTACTGCACAGCAAAAGTGAATTTAGAGAATAAAGAACCGGGGAATGGGACAAACTGTTTGAAGAGGAACCTATCTGTATCTAACAACCTCTCTCTGATTCTCTTTTTTCCCTCAAACCCTTGAAATTTAAATATTGCCCAGAGTTCTATTATTGATACCATTTTCTTCTTGATATATATTTTATTATTCAACAAATTCACATACTCTCATGTTGTCAAATACTATATCCTAAGAGGTGATTACCAAATTGTCATCTTTCATCACAAATACCCTCAAAACTCTAGGCTCCTATACACATTGGGACATGTGCAATTAAACATTCCAATACTCCTCTAGATGCAACATGATCAAATCAGCTCACAATTTTTTCACCAAACAGTTAAGCTTGTCCTTCTGTGTCAGGCTTTGTGGTCAACCGTCTCCCTGTTCTCTGCTGACAACCTCAGGGTGCTTTGAATCTTCTAGATCATTTTCGCTCACATAATTAAGGACACATTTCATTGATTAGTTTCCATGCTTATTTATCTTATGTCCATTGTCTCCATCTCATTACTAGTTCAGGCCTCTCATTTTGGATACTTTTTAAAAATTCCCTAGCTTTTCTACATATTTCCAGTATCTAATATTTTCACTTCCAACCTATCCTTCAACTTCTGGAATTCATTCATTCAACAAGTATTTATCCAGTGCAGACTATATATCAAGCACTGTGCTAGGTGCAGGTGGTACACAAATAGGAAACAGGTAAGTAAACTTTAAAAAAACCTACATAAATATGGAATATATGTCAGGTACCATGAAAGTTTAAAGGAGAATGGGCACTTTTGGGAGTTTAGAGGAGGCTTCCCAGTGGAAATGATGTCTGAGCTGAGTCTTGAAAGATATAAATGAACCCTCAGTTTTCCCATTACTCTTGTTCATACTTGTCATAAAGCATTTGCTACTTTGGGTATAACACAAACCTATATTATGAGCTCTTTTATGTCTTGCTTTCATCCATGGTGTATTTCTCTAGATAATTCTCAAGGAAAGGGAGCAATTTCAGGAATGATTTCATTATTCTTTCAGTTCAGCCTGTGAAGAGATCATTTTGTCTGCCCAGTAGGACATTACTTACACTTCCTTCCCTGCCTTTCTCTGAATCAAATAATGGCTAGATACCAGTAATGTTTTAAGCAGCCCTTTAGAGAATGGCTTCATGTGGTGTAGGGGAAAATCAGGCATCATGTCATAAATATAGCTACTTAGATCCCTATGACCACACAAAGTTGAGACTTCCCGGCCTATGATAGTAGGAAAGGAGCTTTCCCATACAAACCTATGTGTTACCTTCTGATTTATATTTTGCATTGTTGCAGAAACAAGCAAGTCCTTATCAACCCTTTGTCACATGTTATGAAAATTTTCACTACTAGAATATCAATGCTTACTCCTCTGCTGAATTCCTGCTACTCTGCAAGAAGGCTGTCTCTAGTCTGTGGTGCCTAGCAGTGGACATTGGAGGGAAGGAAGGTGAGGAGTGAGCTCTGATCCTATAGATGTAGAGAGAGTATGAAATGGTGGGGGACTTCCACTCTAAAATAGTGCTATTTTCTTCATAGTGTTTTCAAAAGCAACTAGATGCTGTGCCTCAGGATTTATTTCTCTCTGGTGATCTCCTACATAAAGTGATTTTACATAAAGAATCCATCCTATGCATAAGGGTAATGTTCCTTCTATGAACATAACTTTGTATTTCTTGTGAAACACTATTCTGGCTTCACTGTGCTTAATTTTTCCCTCCCCATCCTGAACTATATCATAAAGCTTTGTAGCTGAGTAAACTTGACATTGAAATTCTCCAGTCCAAGTTTCTTCTTGTCAAATTGTAGGACATATATAGGGAGACATATCTGTGACACCTTACACCATAAACTTTCAGGTGCCAGGAACCATTTGTTTTCTTCCTTCATTTGGCCAGGAATTAGTACAGAGAATTAGCACATAGAAATTTCTCTGTAAAATGCTTGATGAAGGAATGAATGCAGACATCCAACAGCCTGCCAAAGCCTCCCTCATAAAAGGTGCTTCCCTGACGTCCTTCCTTATTCTGTTATATCTCAGGTCCATTGTAAAACCTACGGAACACCATTTAGGCTCATGTCTTTCACTGTCAACATGAGTTGAAATCATCAAGAGTCTCAAGTGCAAACAGATATAAAGAAGAAATTGTACCTTGTTATAAGCCACAGGAAACCTAATTTGAAAGATTTATCTATAAAACCATTTGCCAATAAGTGTTACTGCTCTTTTAGGCCCCAACTTCTATTTCAAAGCAATATCCTGTACTTGGAAAAAGTTTATCTAATGATTTGGTCTGAATGTTGGGGCTAGCATGGAAAACTTTCAATGTTTTAGATACAGATCACATAGAATAAAGGGAAAAGCCCGAATATAGGATACAGGAGTATCTTCTCATAGTAACACGGTGTTGCATCATTTTGAAGATGACAATGAAAGATGTTTCCAGAGCGGGTCAGTTGTGGTGGAATTTGAGTCCCTGAGACTCCGTAGGAAGTGGAGGAAGAGGTGAGGTAGCAGGAGGAGAATGCTGTAGACCTCAATGCCTTCCTTATTAAGAATTACCACTAGCTGGCCGGGTGTGGTGGCTTACACCTTTAATCCCAGCACTTTGGGAGGCAGTGGCAGGTGGATCACGAGATCAGGAGTTCAAGACCAGCCTGGCCAGCATGGTGAAACTCCGTTGGTACTAAAAATACAAAAAACTTAGCCAGGCATGGTGGCACGCACCTGTAATCCCAGCTACTTGGGAGGCTGAGGCAGGAGAATCTCTTGAACCTGGGAGGCGGAGGTTGCAGTGAGCCAAGATCACACCACTGCACCCCAGCCTGGGCAACAGAGCGAGACTCTGTCTCAAAGAAGAAAAGAAATTACTACCAGCTATATTGCAGCAGAGGAGTGAGGGGTAAGAGTGGGGATATCAGGCAGTGAGTAAGGAAGTCAACCTCACAAAGGAAGTTTATACAGAGATTTGCTACATAAACTTCAGCCCTACACTGTTGGCTAAAGAATCTTCAGAATTCAGATTTGGAAACACTAGCAATTTCATGTCGAACCCATATAGCATCCCCTTTTCCTAATTTGTCCCTCAAGTTTAATCTCTACTTGCATACCTCTAGGAACAGGAACCCAAGCCTCTTACAGAAAAAAAAAAAAAATCCATCACTGAGTAGATCAGATTTTATTATAGAGGAAAAGTCATCTTTGGATTTATAAACTATTTACTGCTTTTTGGTAAGTCTGTACACTCCCATAGTGACATGCATGAACATTTGGAAATAGTTCCAATCTCATTGTTTTGCTATTGTTAAGCAATAGCAAATTTGCTAATTAGGAAATTTGCTAATTTCCTACCAAATTTTAAAATTCTTGGAGGACGTTATAATCTTATTCATCTTTGTATCTCCGGGTATGGTAGAGTACCTGACATATGATTGCTACTCAATAAATGTTTCCTAATTAATTCAAATTTAATTGACACACACATTACTATTTCTGTCCTAAATTCAAGAGTCAAAAACAGTTAAGTTTAACCCCTCTTCCACATGATCCTTAGGTATGGTTTCCAGGGTCTTCCACAGAAATTTAAATACCATAAAGACTATTCTCAACAAGACTCAGAAGACAACCAGAGGAATGCATTGTATACAAGGACCAAAAGAGTGATCCATCACCCCTTCCTAAGGCACAAAGAATTATTTAGCTCCCCCTGACAATTGTTAAACTACAGGAAAGAAAGAGCCAGGGTATCACTTCAAAACATTCTCTACCTTATTATAAAGACAGAGATTAAAATGTTTAAAATGTTGTGATAAGCATCCTCTTTCCTGTCCTCTAAAGGGAGTGAAATAGGGGCTATGTTTATTTAGGTGAAGCAAATAAACTAAAGCACTGAAGACTCATTCAGTGACGTGGCTGGGCCTGGCTAGGCTGCTAGATCAATCATATGACCAATCCAGGAAACTGACTTTTTGGGATAACTAATCCGACTAGAATGACTGAATAGGTTGATTCACCTATAGAACCTGCAGTCAGTGGTAGTGCTATTCTTTCAGTCCTAATTATTCTTCTGATAAAGAAAGTAGGAGGAAAGCCTTTGACTGTATGGGGCCTCTTCGGAGTCAGTCAGCATATTAGCTGTCCCCTTGGGGAACGTTCTGAGACAGGCAGCATCCACTGCTTATGAACTCACATTCAATAGGATTGCAAACTCCCTTATCCAGCACACACAAAAGGTCAAAGAAAACAAGCTCCCAGAGGTACTTTCATTTTTCTCAGAGAAATCCTGCCACAGCAAAACTAGTGGGCAAATCCCACAGGGTATAGAGAAATTCTGTAACTTTATCTTTAAACAACATGTTCTCCATTGCTGTTCCAGAAAATATAATAAAAAAATCTGACTTCCCATCAGCTAGTCCTGACCAGATTTTAATATATTTGAGGAAAGAACTACATGCCACATGAATTTAATGATTACATTCATTTTATTCTACAAACAGCTGTTTAATCCACTTAACCTACATACAGAATCATTCTATATCCCAAATGTTAATTTTTCATAAGAGTCCAAATTCTGCACCGACTTATGGCCCTGCAGTTTTCTCTAATTTCCTGTTGAACATTACAACACACACAGAATTTGAGTTTTAACACAATAACACATTCAGATACTCAAAACATTTCATGAAACAAATCAGAGGTGTTTCTTTTCAGAAGCTCCAAAAGAAGCTAACAATGAAGCTACTCAATCCTAACTTCTTTGTAATATTTCCTCACTCAAGATATTTCATAACTCACTTTCTTAATTTTACATGTAATAGGCATTTTCTCTACTCAGTCTCTCCTTTAAGTGGTATGCAAACTGGAGAGACCTCCCCATTACATTCTATTCATTCTCTTACTCGATAAAATGTTTTTTAGATAACTGCTCTGAGTTGCATACTACGTGCTGAAAATGCCAAGATACAAAAGCTGACTTAGAAAGCTCAAAAAAGTCCAGAGACCTGGCCAGGCGCGGTGGCTCAAGCCTGTAATCCCAGCACTTTGGGAGGCCGAGACAGGCGGATCACGAGGTCAGGAGATCGAGACCATCCTGGCTAACATGGTGAAACCCCGTCTCTACTAAAAAATACCAAAACTAGCCGGGTGAGGTGGCGGGCGCCTGTAGTCCCAGCTACTCGGGAGGCTGAGGCAGGAGAATGGCGTGAACCTGGGAGGCGGAGCTTGTAGTGAGCTGAGATCCAGCCACTGCACTCCAGCCTGGGCGACAGAGCGAGACTCCGTCTAAAAAAAAAAAAAAAAAAAAAAAAGTCCAGAGACCCATATATGAAAACATGTTTCAATACAATATAACTAATTGGCATACAGTGGGGAGATATTTTCTGCTTTGCCTCTGAGAAAGCTAGGAAGGCTACAAAAACAAGCCAGCAGTGATACTCTCCATCTTTTCTCTCTGTTAAAAATTAACCTAAAGTAAAATGGTATTTCTAGTCAAAACTTGCAGATAAAGGTAACTACTGAACAATGTTGATTAGATATCCCACAGGTATGTCAAACTCCATGAGTCTTCAGGTTTGCAAAACTGAATTCAACTTTGCTTTCCTTTTATGTTTTAGATTACTCCTGCCATAGCTCGTGATCTTCATCTTTCATCTGTGCCATTCCAATAGTTTCCCAAGTGGCTTCTTTATCTCCAGTCTATCCCCTACTGCTAATCTATAGAGCACATCAAAACCAAAATTTATTTTTCAAGCACAAAGCTGATCATATCCTTTCCTTATATAGAATCTTCCAATAAGCTCTCACTATTTGCAGAATGAAGTGACTAAAACATACCAGGCACAGATTAAATGTTCAATAAGTATTTATTGAATAAATAGACCCCCCTCTCTATATACTGTAGTCTCATGTAGTAGACAGAGTGATAACCCTGAAAGATGTCCATGTCCTAATCCGCAGAACCTGTGAAATATGTTGTTTCAGACGACAAAAGATAATTAAGTTTGCAGATTGGGTAAAGACGACCTTATGATAGATGCTAATGATCCTGGATTAGGAATAAAGGATGAATGACTCTTTAAAAGTAAAAAAGTATGGCAAGAGGTGGTCCCTAGGGTTATTATAAATGAACAAGGAAGGCAGGACAGTCAGTGTCAGAGTTTCTTATGATACAGAATGAGAAAGACTGTCATTTCTGGCTTTGAAGAGAATCAGGGGGCAAGAGCCAAAAACTGCTGGCTGCCTCTAGCAGTTAGAGAGGAAAGGGAATGAATTCTCCCCTAAAGCCTCCAGACAAATCCTGGAGCCCTGCCAGCACCTGGATTTTAGCCCAGTGAGACACACTTCAGACTTCTGAACTTTAAGAAAACAAACTTGTATAGTTCTAAGCAACTATCTTTGCAGTAATTTGTTACAGCCACAATTGAAAACTAATACACCTCACTGAAAAGTATGAGATACTTTATCTTCCTGAAGTGTTTATGTATCTAACTTCCATCTTATACAGTAAGGCGCTCATGTTTATTGGTGCAGACCCAAGACTGAGTCAGGTGTGTATAATAGATCCTTAATGAATGTTTGTTGAATTAATTAATTTATTAGGGAATTTTTTCCTCTAACATTTCTAGAATTTCTTAAAGATTTGATATCAACTAAATTTCTACAAATACTGAACATCAATTTCTTATAAACACTTAAATTGTCATTGTTCTCACTTCACTCAGTTTACCGTATTTTCTGTGTATTTTATCTTTTTGAGCTTGTACAATTGTCTCTTGGTAGCTGTGGGAGATTAAATTCAGGACCTCCTGCCTCTACCAAAATCCAAGGATGCTTAAGTCCCTGACATAAAATACTCAGTATTTCTTCTATACTATTTTTATATAATCTATACCCATCTTCCTGTTTACTTTAAATCATCTCTAGATTACTTACAATATCTCATACAATGTGAATGCTACGTAAATAGCTATACTCTATTGTTTAGGACATAAAGATGAGAAAAAAATCTATGCATGGTCAATTCAGATGCAATTTTAAAAAAATATTTTCAATCATCATTTGGTTGAATCCACAAATGTAGAATCAATGGATATAAAGGGTCAACTGTATTTTATTTTAAATGTACATTTGTATATTTTAAAATACAAAGGAAATACCTTAGTATTTTCCTTCTTCCAGAAAGTCTTAATACCTGAGATGGAATTCTTCCCAATGTCATTCTCTCTTTATTCTAAGGCTCATAAGCTTCTTTACTTAATTCTACCTGTTCCATCTTTGTCCTATATAGGCCTAGTCAATTAATTCTAACTCATTTTGTTTTATTTTGGATCATTTGGAGAATATGCATTGCTGAGTTTCCCCCGCCTCTGACATTCTCTTTGGAAAGACTGTCTCTTGCCCTGCATTTTGATCTTGGCTTTTATTAAGATAATTTAGGTAAGACATTAGGCATGACACACACTCCTTTTATCCCAGATCAATTCCCAGTAATCCTTAGAGGTCTTTTGCTTGTCCGCATACTAAAATTTCCCTTCTTCTAAGTATGGATTTCCCTTGATGACATCCATTTACTGTTCCTATTATTGTCCCTCGGCCCCACTCCTGTACTCTCCCACCCTCTTCATATTCATTTATGTGTTTTCCTTTTTGGCTTTCAAAACCCGTCTCTTTTTTAGGAGTATTTTTTTCCCATTATATTTCAAAGGAGTAGTCACACTTTGAAAGGTTTCTGTTTGTAATCTACTGATTATATTAAAGATGAAAGACACAAATGAAAACTAAACAGAGGATAACATCCAGCTCCCTCCTTGGATACTGAAAAGTAATCTCCTTTCAAGTTTTCACTTTTTACTACAGTGCCATGAAAAATGCCGCTATTGATGAAATGATGTATCTATTGGTGGGAGTCATGCATCACTGTTATGTAAGTAAATTGAAAAAAGAATCTGATTGATAATCCTTATCTATTTTCCTGTGATGAATATATTCCCGCACATACCCATTTAATATTTTTTCCTATCTCCCGATTGTTTGGTGCCTTTTGAAGTAAGTACCAACACTCTCACTAGCTCATTCTCCACTTTTACATTCAATTTTTTCCCATTTTTCTCTATTTTACATCACTTTGTACTTTGTTTCCTGTTCCAAGGATAATCTTTATATTTCCAATGTTAGCACTTCTTTTGTTATCACCAGAATGAAATCATCTAGAAGTTATAAGATTCAGATTAACTATTAACATCCATTTTGATCTTTATTCTTTGTATACTTTGATTTTTTGTTATAGAGAGTCTCCAAAGCCATATAGTCACTGACTGGCTGTGAGCAACACTTTCTTACTTCCTTTGTCTCTTTTCTTTCTCCTATTTTCTCGTGAAGATGTAATTACCTAGGTTTATATATCTTTAACATATGTTGGCAGTTTTTCTAGTACAATACCATATTTGCCTTTTTGGCAGTACAATTGAATGAGACAGCAATTTGGCTTCTATTTCTACTGTTGAGTATAATTTCTTCCCCCAATAAAAGACACTAGCCAAGCTTTGTGATGTGGAGTCTGAACTCCTCGCATCTATGAAGAATGGATTCAGGGAGCGGTGAGGTGAGAGGATTGGAGATGACCATTCCTAGCAAATTTTTTATTGCAGAATATGTCAGTTTGGATCCTCCACGAAGGAGACACCAATATAAATTGTAAAGTGTAAGTTTAAGCTGGGTGTGGTAGTTCATGCTTATAGTCCCAGCTACGTGGGAAGCTGACGCGGGAAGATCCCTTGAGCCTAGGAGTTGGAGACTGCAGTGAGCAATGATTGTGCCACTGCCCTCTACCCTGGGTGATAGGGTGAGACACTGTCTCTAAAAATAAAATGCAAAAAAAGGTACAAGTTTACCTTGTTAATCATAAGTGGGGAGAGCCTCAGTGGTGGTGTCTGACTTATGTGAGGGGGAAAATGAAATAAAGAAGAATTGGGTAAGAAGAGCCTCAAAATACAGTGCAGCTCAAAGAAAGTCCTTTCTATGCCACTAGCGAACCCAAGAATAAATATTGTACTTTAGAAAAGTCCAGCATTGAGCAGGAATGACCAGCTCGAGGACCTCTGCCATGCTCAGTCATTGGCCAGGAGCAGACTGAAGACAGTGAGACATTGATGGACATGGAACTGGATTCTGACGGTGCAGCAGCTGGAGGCTGTCACTATCCACTCCTTGCAGCATGTTCTGTGTTGAAGTCTCAGTAGTGCACTTCCATGGCTACCATATGGAGCCCAAAGCAGAAGCTATTGGTCATGCAGTCGATAGTCACCAGCTAATATTGTGATGTTGGAGAAAAGCCTAAGTTGAAAGTTGAACTAACATGACCTGAAGTTCAAAATTTCCTGAAGTCTATACTCTCACTACCAGATTTTAGGACATGGTGGAGACACAGAACCCATGCTGGGTGAAGGAAGAATGTAAGATTCTACAGAGGTCAGACTCTTTGCCTGGAGATTTGCAGCAAGGGAATCTAGAGGTGAGTCAGCAGTCAATGGAGTATTCTTACGACAATTTATCTGTGAGGATTCCCGGAGTAGGATGCTTCACTGGAACACAAGAACCAGAGATTGAGAGCAGCATCAAATGGCAAAAGGAGAAGCAGAATGATGGGTGACTTCTACAGACACAAGCCTGGGTCTCTGTTAAGCCCCTATGAAAAGGAAAACTTAAAAAGCAACTGGAATTGAATTTACTACAGCCCAGTGCAGAAGGGGTCTCAGAGCAAGTTAGGCTGCATGTAGCGAGAAAAAAAAAAAAAAATCAATATGACCTTTATTGCGTCATCTTAATGTTGTGGAGTGAAATCAGTTCTTTTGGTGTGTGAGTGATGAGGGTGATGTGTGCCATGGGGTGTGATCTCATGCCGACCACAACTGCCACCTGCTTCCCTGTAGCCTCTCTGCTCCTCATGCCATCCTTCTGCTCTATTGACTATATTGCTGTGCTGTCCACAGGTATCTTCTCAAACCACTGACAACCTCTTCTAGATGACTCATTTTCCATACGACTCTGCCATTGATATTGCTGCTCATCTCATACAAATCCCGAATGTCCAATAGTCTTCTTTTCTGGAAGAAGGGTCATTGCCACTTCATGTGAGCACCTTTTCCAAAACTGTGTCCTTCTGGAGAGCTTTCAGATATTTCGTGACACCATTTGTTGTTGTTGTTGTGGGGAAAAGAAAGAGAGATCAGCCTGTTACTGTGTCTATATAGAAGGAAGTAGACATAAAAGACTCCATTTAGTTCTGTGTTTGAGATGCTGTTAAACTATGACCTTACCTCCAACCTTGTCCTTGCAAGAGACATGTGCTGTGGTGACTTAAGGTTAAAAGGATTTTGGGTGGTGCAGAATGTGCTTTGTTAAACAAGTGCCTAAAGGCTGCTTATGGTTAAAGGTCATCACCATTCTCTTTAATCTCAAGAAAGAGAAAAACATTTGTCTCCTGCCCCTCCCTGGGCTATGGAACATCTCCGGGTAATACCCATTGTGTGCCTTGTTTACTGAGTGAGGAGAAACCGCCTTTAGGAATAAGGTGGGACTTGCTGGAGCAATACTTCTAAAAGGTTTATGGAGATGTCGCATATACATCTCAAGGCACAGCATTTTCCTTTAGACTTATTCATGTTACAAGGATTTTTTGTTCATATGTCTTACTGCTGATTTCCTCCCTACAATGATCCTATTGTCCAGCCACTCCCTTATCCTTTT
>NW_016813672.1:739878-752146 GCF_001698545.2 Rhinopithecus bieti
GGTGCAGAATGTGCTTTGTTAAACAAGTGCCTAAAGGCTGCTTATGGTTAAAGGTCATCACCATTCTCTTTAATCTCAAGAAAGAGAAAAACATTTGTCTCCTGCCCCTCCCTGGGCAACGGAACATCTCCGGGTAATACCCATTGTGTGCCTTGCTTACTGAGTGAGGAGAAACCGCCTTTAGGAATAAGGTGGGACTTGCTGGAGCAATACTGCTAAAAGGTTTATGGAGATGTCGCATATACATCTCAAGGCACAGCATTTTCCTTTAAACTTATTCATATTACAAGGATTTTTTCATATGTCTTACTGCTGATTTCCTCCCTACAATAATCCTATTGTCCAGCCACTCCCTTATCCTTTTAATGACTAAGATAATTCTCAATAAATACTAAGGGAACTCAGAGGCCGGTGCCGGCGTGGGTCCTCTGTAAGCTGAGCGCCGGTCCCCTGGGCCCCGCTTTTCTTTCTCTACACTTTGTCTCTGTGTTTTATTCCTTTTCTCAAGTCTCTCGTTCCACCTAACGAGAAGCACCCACAAGTGTGGAGGGGCAGGCCACCCCTTCAGTTGTCTTGTTATTGTTGCTGTTGTTTCCTTATGTGACAGTCCTCTCATTCTCAGATTGCACAAACAGTCCAGGAATGAGGATTTGAAGAATAAGTAGATGGCTAAGCAGGCACAGCTTCAAACTAGACATGAACAGCTCCAGTCATTAAGTTATTCCCCCTCAGCTCAAAACCCCACCTTTCTTTGTTCTATTTTGTGACACTGGAGCTCAGACTGTGCAAATCATTTCCCCTTTGCCAGTTAGTTCAATGTTAGACTTTGCCAATAGGTTGCCGGAGGCAGAGTGCCTGCCTCCACAAGAAAGAAAGGTCTTTCCTTCTTCCTCATTTTATTTTCCCTGTGGCAGGGAGTGGATCATCAGCAGTTTGTCCCAGCAGAATTCAAGAAAGCAGTAGCAGCTCTCACAGTTCTGCACTGCAAGACTTCCAACAAGTTTCTTCCCTAGAGTGGCAGGCAGTGTACTTCTGCAACAGACATAACCTCTACTCATAGGACTTTTAAGTTTCTTCTTTATTCCCATTTGATTCAATCTTATGAGATTCAACTGCTTTAGGCAGTTGCTACCTTTATTATACCTTACAGGCCTCTTCTTTTTTTAAGTTTACCATATTTTACCTAGTTAATAATTCTTCATAGTAAACTTCCTCTGTTTAAGTTACTGATATAGTTTCTGTGTCTTTTCTAGAGCCTGATTCATGGACCCACTAGTTTCATGAACATTCTGAACTCAGTAGGCCTACTCTTAACCTCAGACATATTTCTCCCATACGGTGTGTTCTCCTGTCTCTCCCTTCAATCCAACTTGTTTATGAGACCCACAGGGAACAAAACCTGTCAGTACATCTCTGAATTCCAGCTGTGGAAGAGTTCAATTCCATTCCACCAACACATTAAATATCATGAAAGTTAGTATAGCTGTGCAACAGCTTAAGTGTCATTAAACATTTTTTATAGGTAAAGAGCTTCCTAAAAGTAAATAAGATACAAATAATCAGGGCTGGGCATGGTGGCTCACGCCTGTAATTCCACCACTTTGGGAGGCCGAGGCAGGTGGATCACCTGAGGTTGGGAGTTCGAGACCAGCCTGACCAACCTGGAGAAACACCATCTCTACTAAAAATACAAAATTAGCCAGGCATGGTGGCAAATGCCCGTAATCCCAGCTACTTGGGAGGCTGAGGCAGGAGAATCGCTCGAACCCGGGAGGCGGAGGTTGTGGTGAGCCAAGATCATGCCTCTGCACTCCAACCTGGGCAACAAGAGCGAAACTCCATCTCAAAAAAAAAAAAAAAAAGATACAAATAATCAGTGTGGATAATGAAAAAGATAACTTTAACCCTCCACAAATATCAAAAAGATAAAAGGATATTAACTTTCTGCCAATAACTGTGAAAAGTTAGATTAGAAAATTTTCCAGAAAAAAAATATATACCTCATGAATATCAACTCAAGACCAAAAACTTGGATTATAACTGTTAAAGAAATTGAATCAATAATTCAACATCCAGCCAGGTGTGGTGGCTCCTGCCTATAATCCTAGCAGCACTTTGGGAGGCCAAGGTGGACAGACCCCTTGAGCCCAGGAGTTCAAGACCAACCTGGGCAGTATGGCAAAACCCCATCTCTACAAAGAATACAAAAACTAGCCGGACGTAGTGGCATGCACCTGTAGTCCCAGCTACTCAGGAGGCTGAGGTGGGAGGATCACCTGAACAGAGGGTGGTCAAGGCTGCAGTGAGCCAAAATCATGCCACTGCACTCCAGCCATGGCAACTGAGTGAAACCCTTGTCTCAAATAATAATAATAAACTCAACATCTTTCCACAAGAAAGTTCCAGATTCAGGTTACTTCAACAAAGAATAACCTGAAGTATTATTTTTGATTAGTTATACACTATAACTTGTATAACTTGATTAGTTATACATAATCAAGAAACAAATATTTTAATCTTGCCAAAATAATTCCAGAGAATAGAATAAGTAGGATCACTTCCCAATTTACTTTTAAGGCTAGTGGTCTAAGACACCTGTGGGGCAACACAGCAATAGCAGTCAATAGAGAAGAAAACCCACAGCAGAAAGACTGCAGAACAGCCATGTTTTGTATGTGGTTCTCAGAGCCTAAGCTCCAGTATACCAAAGGAAAAAAAAAGCAAAGAAGGGCAGGCTTTGGAACTGAGAGTCGAAAACCTGACAAGGACCGTATACAGGTTCATAGCACCCAAGACACTGATGTAAAATCCTTTAAAAGAAAAAGTGTTAAAAAAAAAAATACTATACTAACTAGTTAATACTTGATAGACACCAAAAAAGCATTTTATAAAAATCAATTGATGGTTAAAAAAACAACAACTCTTCCCAAATGAAGAATAGGAGGAAACACCTTTAACTGATAAAAGAGATCTACAAAACGCTATATGAAACATACTTAAGGGTGAGACATTGAACATTTTCCTTTTAAGAACAGGAACAAGTCAAGAGTGCTTCTTATTGTCTCTGATATGCAATATTGCACTGGAGTTCCTAGCTCAGTAGCACACGAGTTATTTCTCAAAATGTACATAAGTGGCCAGGTGTGGTGGCTCACACCTGTAATCTCAGCTCTTTGGGAGGCCAAGGGCAGGCAAATCATGAGGTCAGGAGATCAAGACCATCCTGGCCAACATGGTGAAACCCTGTCTATACTAAAAATACAAAAATTAGCTGGGTGTGGCAGCATGCACCTGTAGTCCCAGCTACTCGGGAGGCTGAGGCAGGAGAATTGCTTGAACCCAGGAGGCAGAGGCTGCAGTGGGCTGAGGTCACACCACTGTACTCCAGAATGGGCAACAGAGTGAGACTCTGTCTCAAAAAAGAAAAAGAAAAAAGGTATATAATTCTTCACAGCAAGTGGCATGGCTTTGCTTCAGAGCCCCAGAGGTTTGCTCTGTGATTATCCAATGGAAGCTTTCTACAACCAATACCCTGAATACCATGCTGTCTCCAGAATCCCAAAACATCCACTAGGTATTATACTTTCTGTGGCCTGATAGAGGTGGAGCAGGTGACTATGGGAGACTAAGTGATCATGTATCTGGAATTGACTATCATGAACTGGATCCTGCCAGAACAACAAAAGTAAAAAATGTGAGCAAACCATCCACCTTAACGTGAAAGATGTAAATCTCAAATCAAGCATGAGCAGAACTAGTATCCACCACTGTTTCTCCAGCTCATGGTTATGGATATATGGTGCATCCCATCTATCCATAAGCTGAAGAAGGAGTAAAACGTCTGAGATTGGTTTAGACTGATAGACTAGTGTGTAGGCTTGATACATACTAGTATGTGCAAGACTAGAACTTCACTCAGGAGTGAGTACAAATGACAGTGGTGAGCCAGCTAACTTATATCTTTAAAAATTACTAGTAATTTTCTTTAGGAGATCCGTCAGGATAGTGGAAAATTGTAGGAAAAGATACAAACCTTCCTGGAAGGCTGGGAGGTTTTGCAAAAGCTTCAAAAGAGGGTTTGGTTGAAGGCAGCCAAACTCTCCTATCCAGAGCCTGAGAGCAAAGGTTAAATAACAAGGTGGGGCCGGGCGCGGTGGCTCAAGCCTGTAATCCCAGCACTTTGGGAGGCCAAGACGGGCGGATCACGAGGTCAGGAGATCGAGACCATCCTGGCTAACCCAGTGAAACCCCGTCTCTACTAAAATACAAAAAACTAGCCGGGCGAGGTGGCGGGCGCCTGTAGTCCCAGCTACTCGGGAGGCTGAGGCAGGAGAATGGCATAAACCTGGGAGGCGGAGCTTGCAGTGAGCTGAGATCTGGCCACTGCACTCTAGCCAGGGCAACAGATCAAGACTCCGTCTCAAAAAAAAATAATAATAATAATAACAAGGTGGGATGTAAATTAATTGACCTAGAATAAGTTAGTTTACATTGGCCTCTGAACCTGGCCTTTAATCATCAGCATGCAGGGCTGCTCTCTTGGGGCCAGGGGGTGACCATGTTAATTATCCATAAGTTGTGTTGACTCAAAGCCTTTGTCATTAAATCTGTACTGAAAAAATGCCTGCAGTGCTGGCTTCTCAGGTCAAGGCTGCTACAACTCTTTACATGAGCAGCCCAGTCCCCTAGCCAGTTCTTTCACTGGATCCCTATGTCTGAGTACATTTTTTCATCCATCGCTTGGCCAGGGTCCATCACTCAGCCAGGGTCTGCTAGTCAGACCTGGCAGTTGGTGCCCTGCATGAGGAACACTGCAATGCATCATGACAGAAAACAAAGGTGAAGAGACTGTGCAGTCAGTAAGTAATTTGTGCCCACTCAGGATTTCCAAGTTCAAGGGAATTGTTCAGGCTAGGGTTTCATCATGGGACAATAGTCATCAGCTCAAAAGAAACAGTATATAAAAGTATTGAAACAGCTGCTTAAAGCTAATGGAGCCTTGGTTTCACAGGCTCAATTAAGGGATCTAATGAAAACTGTTGTTTCCTATAACCCATGGCTCCCAGAAAGAGGTATGCTAGATGTAGAGCTCTGGGAACAAGTGGGGAGAAATCTTAAACATTACGCACAAGGAAAATGGGTCCCAGTAACAACTTTAACATTATGGGCCTTAGTTAGGGTGGCTCTGGCCCCTATATACACAGAAAAGCCTAAGAAGGGAAGGGAAGAGGAACTATCACCTACTTTACCACCTCCTTCCCCTCCCTCAGCCCTGCCATTACTGGGCAGAAATACCAAAGAGGAAACGGAGATTTTGCCTGAGCCCCCTCCTCCATAGCTGTAGCTATGGGACCCTGTCTTAGGCAAGTGGCATTAGAAGGGAATCTCTTGGCCTGCCTGGTAATGCAAAATTGACAAGGCAATCAGCCACATGAACCCATTTCTTTTAATGCTTATAAAGAGATACGAAAAAGCATTAAAGAAAACAGACCCACTAGCCCGTTTATGAAAGGAATAATTGAAGCCATGGCAGACAACTTCTGTATGACCCCACAGGACTGGTCAGTGGTAGCTAAAACAACTTCGAAACCCAGCCAGTACCTCCTCTGGAAGGCAGAATATGATGAGTTGTGCAAACAACAAGCCAACCAGAATTAAATGGCTGAGCAAGACATAACAATTGCTATGCTCCAGGGGAGGGGTCCCCATGCCGATGTACAACAACAACTAAATTCTGATCCCAAGGTGTATACACAAGTGTCTTTGTGTGCTCTCAGGGCCTGGGAGCAAATTCCCAAAAGCAGAGTTCAACAGGGATCTTTTATAAATGTTCAACAAGGGCCTCAGGAGCCTTTGGTGAATTTATCAATTGGTTAACCCAGGCAATTAAGAGACAAATTAGTCACACCCAGGCTGCTGATTATCTTATTGTTGCAATTGGCTTATGAAAATGCTAACATCGACTGCCAGCAAGCAATACAGGCAATCAGAGGAAAGGCAGCCACAGTCAGGGAACTTATACAAGCATGTCAACTGGTGGGGACTGAAACACACAAAGCCAAAATATTGGTTATAGCATTAAAGCCTACTAAAGTGAAAAGGGAAAGAAACTCAAATTGTTTTCTATGTAGAGAGTCAGTCATATGAAGCAGGAATGCCCCAATAATAGAGACCGAGGTAACTCAGGAAAAGAACCCCCTTTGATATGCCCCGATGTAAAAGGGGAAACATTGGGCAAATCAATGCAGGTCCAAATTTGATAAAAACAGCAACCCCATAAATAGTCAGGCAAGAAACTTCATGAGGGGCTGGCCCCAAGCCCCACTCCAAACTGGGGCAATGCCAGCAGCTTTCCTCAGTCAGATGGAAAGCCCACAGTCCTCGCTCTCAGAGCAGCCACCACTGGGAGTGCAGGACTGGACTTACCCTGCCCCAGCAAATTAGTGATTAAAAAAAAAAAAAGGAAAAGACCCTAAAAGGGTTGCAACTGGGGTCTGGAGCCCACTGTCTCCAGGAACAGTGGGATTAGGCCTGGGGCGATTAAGCCTATCCAGTAAAGGAATTAATGTGCTCACTGGGGTAACTGATAGTGATCACAAAGGTGAGATATTAGTTATGATGGAATGTAAAGGTCTACATATTCTTCCCCCTGGATCAAAGATAGCTCAGTTACTGCTTTTACCATACTGGGTCCCCAGTGCCCAGGGAAAGGAAAGAGAAAAGGGAAGTTTTGGAAGCACGGGAGCCACAGGATTATATTGGAACCAATTAATCACTGATCGGAGACCCATGATCACCATAAAAATCGGAAATAAAAATTTTACTGGCTTGTTGGACACATGGGTGGATATTTCAATCATTAGTGATCAAAACTGGCCAGAAACTTCACCTTGGGTCACTCAAACAAAAAGTTGTCAGCATCGGGGAAGTGTACGCAGCCAAGCAGAACATGTATCCCCTAACCTGTTGGGATTCAGAGGGAAGAAAGGCAGTTATATGCTTCTAATCACACCCATTCCTGTTAATCTTTGGGGATGAGGCCTCTTAGCCCAATGGGGGGATCACTCTACAGATCCCTTTTTAATAATGGCCACTGTTATTATCCCTCCCCTACCCCTGACATGGTTCTCTCAAGATCCAATTTGGGTAGACCAGTGGCCTTTAAAGGGAGAGAAATTACAAAGAGCCCATGAATTAGTTGAGGAGCAATTAAAAGCCAGCCATATAGAACTGTCAAACAACCATTGGAATGCTCCCATTTTGTCATTCCCAAAAGTCTGGTAAACGGAGACTTGTGCATGACTTACATGCTATTAATGCTAACTTGCAACATATGGGGCCCCTTCAACAGGGCATCCCTTCCCCTACGGCAATGCCTCAAGATTGGCCTATAGTCATTATTGGCTTAAAAGACTGCTTTTATACTATTCCCCTTGCAGAATGGGACAGAGAAAAATTTGCATTTACCATACCAGCTATAAATAATGAAAAGCCAGCTTACCGATTTCATTGGAAAGTACCTCCTCAAGGGATGCGAAACAGTCCTACCATGTGTCAATATCATGTAAATCAGGCTTTGCTCCCCACTAGAAAAGAATTTCCTAATTGCAAGATTATTCATTTTATAGATATTTTACTAGAAGCCCCAATAGAGCCAGTACTTTTAAGTTTATATGGCTATGTCGTAAAGAATACACAGTTAAGAGGTTTAATCATAGCACATGAAAAAGTACAACTGTCTTCTCCTTGGAAATATCTTGGAGACATACTAACTTCCTGGTCACTAAGACCTCAAAAGGTTAAATTAAATAGTATCAACTTACACACATTAACTTATCAGAAATGACTAGGTGACATAAACTGGCTTCGCCCCACCTTGGGCATAACTACTGATTAGTTACAGAACCTGTTTTCTATCTTAAAAGGCAATGCTGCCCTAGACTCTCACAGGTATTTAACCGCCCCCCCCCCTTGCAAAAGAAGATATTGAAGAAATAGAGCAAGCTATTTCTCAGAGGCAACTAGATCACATAGATCCATGGTATTCAGTTCAATTGTTTGTTTTTCCCACTAAACACTCCCCTACAGGGTTAATAGGACAGATGGCCAAAGGGCTACACTTCGTAGAATGGGTTTTTTGCTCACATACTGGGACTAAAACACTATCTCCCTATATCCAGCTAGTTAGTAAAATCATCTATTCAGTCCACAGACGATGCAATCAGTTGGGACATCCTGCCCCTGATGTCCCAAGAATTCTTTTGAGTAAAAACCAATTCCAAGCAGTCTTGCCCTTATCTCTAGATCTGCAAATAGCACTCTGATTATGTGGGCCGCATAGAACATGCCCTTCCTGCTGACAAACTCCTTCAGTTCTTATCTTGTACTCCTGTGGTTTTGCTACAACAACAGTTCACTCCTCCATACTTAACATGTTAACAGTGTTTACTGATGGTTCTGGTAAACATGCAAAAGTGGCTGTTTGGTGGAGACTGCATAAGTCCCTCACTCGTTCTGGATTTACTAGCACTCAAACAGCTGAGGTTGGAGCCTTAATATTGGCCTTAGAAACTTTTTCCTCTCAGCCCATCAATATTGTTAGTGACTGTTTACTCTACTTTTTGGAGAAATTTGAGACAGACCTCATTAAGTCCACTCTTGAGCCCACCCTGTGTGCGCTTTTTGACTTCAGTATTTGCTGGATCAATGTACACATCCTATTTTTATCACACATATTTGAGACCACAGCTCACTGCCTGGTGCACTGGCTTATGGCAATAATCAATCAGACCTGCAGGCTATGACATCACTGGTTGACCAAGCCACCCAATCACATCAATTTTTCCACCCAAACTGGGGAAATTTATCTAAACAATTTCAACTTACCCAGAAACTAGCTAAACAAATTATCCTACCATGCCCAGATTGCCAGCTCACAGGCACGTCCCCTCCTTCAACAGGTGTTAACCCTAGAGGACTAGAACCTAATCAGTCATGGCAAACAGATGTTACACACGCACCTGAATTTGGAAAACTGAGATATATACATGTATCCATTGATACTAATTCTCAGTTAGCGCTCATGCCTTTCCTGCAAAGCATACCTGTTATGTCATTAACATCTTCTTTTAACTTTTGCATGTATGGGGTGGGCCACAGAAATTAAAACTGATAATGGTCTGGCTTATACCAGCTCACAATTTCAACAATTTTGTCACACAAGGAACATCCAACATTCCACAGGCATTCCATCTAACCCCCAAGGACAGGACATAAGACGTACCCACTCTACCCTTAAAAATATGCTCAGAAAACAAAAAAGGGGGAATACGAGTAAGGACCCTGCAACATGACTAGCACAAGCCTCATTTCCCCTAAATTTTTAAATTTAGATACATTTCAATCAGCTGTAGAAAAGTACTTTGCTAAAACCTCTCAAGACATGAAATCTGCAGTTTTATGGAAAGATGTAAACAGTAATGTATGGTGTGGTTCAAATGATTTGTTAACGTGAGGAAGAGGATATGCTTGGGTTCACACTCCCTCAGGTCCTCTTTGGATTCAAACACGATGCATCAAACCATACCATGGTGTGGCTAGGACCCAACCTCTACCAGAAATGAAGGAAATGATCCTACAGGACCCACAGCCCAGGACGATGTGGCTTCCTTGGATGACACAAGCCCCAGACATTACCTGGGGGATATTGAAGGAGACAACTCAGGAGGCTGAACGAATCCTGCTCCAGACACAGACACCATTCACTTCAGATAATTTATTCCTTGCTGTGCTCTCTGTTGTACATTGCAACATGCGTAGGGTATTGATCCTTTTCATGCTCTCGCTTTGTCTGCAACCTGTACCTGCTATACTCTATTGGGCTCATCTTAGATCTGCCTTTCTTCCACCCTGTCACTTCCCACTTCCCAGCCTTTAATAACATAACTGCAGATACCCACTTCCCAGCCTTTAATAACATAACTGCTTGGCTGGGAGGGATAGATTTACCCCCAGTGGGGTCCCTCATTAATGGCACACCTTGGACTAAGGTGCTGGTAACACAACAAATCACTCCAGTATCCTCCCCCTGTGTGTAACTTACATGAGTTCTAACCCTTACTGTGTACCTGCCCAAACACAATTATGGCTATATCATGGCAAAGGAAATGCCTTAACAGTCTTAGTTGCAGGTAGTCTCAAACCAGGCAAAGCAATCAATGTCACTTTCCCAAACATTCCTCCCTGTACTAAAGAACAAAGTCGGGAAAGTAACGGATTCCACTTAAGCTGGGAGGTCTGTTACAGGGGACAGGCCCATAGCCTCCAGTTATGCAATTGTAACATCTTAGACTGTAGCCCCCACAGCCATTTACAGGGCAATCGTACTGATGTCCACATCTATCACGGCATCAATTACAGTTTCATAGTCATGTCCTGTTCCCCTATAATTTGGGCCAACAGGGAGATGGGATAGCCCAGATCCCAAGTAGAGTCCACACCACCCCAAGATGCTTTATGGCACCTGGGACATCTTAGCACCTCCCATAACACCTGGTATGGGACATATCATAATTCCACTCACAATGATAGTATGACCTTTTTTCATAATCACACTGATCAGTGCCTGATTTGCACTACCCATCCATACATTTTCCTTATGGGAACCAATATTTCTATTACACCCCGAAACTCCATGTTTGTGACCCGAGTGCAGGGACAGGCTTGGTTAGCCTCTTGTATCTCTAATTATAAAATATCTAATTTAAATATTACTAGTGTCATTGTATTGAGGAGACAATCTGAGGCTTTCCTACCAGTCAATTTAACACGCGATTGGCAAGGTTCCTCTGCCCCTACCACCTTAGAATGTGCCCTGTCCCAGGTCAGACACAAAAGATTCATAGTTACACCTACAGCCTTTATAGTCTCATCCATAGTCATCCTAGCAAATGCTAGTGTTGCTGTAGCATCTATTACTGAATCAGTATAAACAGCTACCTTTGTAGATAATTTGGCCAGAAATATGTAATTCTCTTATAGCAGTGTATAGATCATAAGATTACTGCACGTCTGCAAGCCATCAAGGCTGCCTTGGAATATGTGGGGGAGCGACAAGATGTACTGGCATTCTGACAGCAGTTAAGCTGCAACTAGAAGCATAAACATATCTGTGCCACCTCTTTACCATGGAATCAATCAACACATAGCTGGGATGAGGTGAAACAACACCTCTGGGGAAACTTTTTTTATATATACTTTAAGTTCTAGGGTACATGTGCACAACATGCAGGTTTGTTTCATATGTATACATGTGCCACATTGGTGTGCTGCACAAATTAACTCGTCATTTACATTAGGTATATCTCCTAATGCTATCCCTCCCCATGGCCCACACTGCATGACAGGCCATGGTGTGTGATGTTGCCAACCCTGTGTCCAAGTGTTCCAATTGTTCAGTTCCCACCTATGAGTGAGAACATGCGGTGTTTGGTTTTCTGTCTTTGCAATAGTTTGCTCAGAATGATGGTTTCCAGCTTCATCCATGTCCCTACAAAGGACATGAACTCATCCTTTTATGGCTGCATAGTATTCCATGGTGTATATGTGCCATATTTTCTCAATCCTGTCAATCATTGATGAACATTTGGGTTGGATCCAAGTCTTTGCTATTGTGAATAGTGCCGCAATAAACATACGTGTGCATGTGTCTTTATAGCAGCATGATTTGTAATCCTTTGGGTATATACCCAATAATGGGACGGCTGGGTCAAATGGTATTTCTAGTTCTAGATCCTTGAGGAATTTTCACAGAGTCTTCCACAATGGTTGAACTAACTTACAGTACCACCAACAGTGTAAAAGTGTTCCTATTTCTCCACATCCTCTCCAGCACCTGTTGTTTCCTGACTTTTTAATGATCACCATTCTAACTGCTGTGACAGGGTATATCACTGTGGTTTTAATTTGCATTTCTCTGATGGCCAGTGATGAGCGTTCTTTCATGTGTCTGTTGGCTGAATAAATGTCTTCTTTTGAGAAGTGTCTGTTCATATCCTTGACCCACTTTTTGACAGAGTTGATATTTTTCTTGTAAATTTGTTTTAGTTCTTTGTAGATTCTGGATATTAGCCCTTTGTCAGATGGGTAGATTGTAAAAGTTTTCTCCCATTCTGTAGGTTGCCTGTTCACTCTGATGGTAGTTTCTTTTGCTGTGCAGAAGCTCTTTAGTTTAATTAGATCCCATTTGTCAATTTTGGCTTTTGCTGCC
>NW_016813672.1:754143-779559 GCF_001698545.2 Rhinopithecus bieti
TTCTTCATTTCGTTATGTACCCAGTAGTCATTCAGGAGCAGGTTGTTCAGTTTCCATGTAGTTGAGCGGTTTTGATTGAGTTTCTTAGTCCTGAGTTCTAGTTTGATTGCACTGTGGTCTGAGAGACAGTTTGTTATAATTTCTGTTCTTGTACATTTGCTAAGGAGTGCTTTACTTCCAACTATGTGGTCAATTTTGAAATAAGTGTGATGTGGTGCTGAGAAGAATGTATATTCTGTTGATTTGGGGTAGAGGGTTCTGTAGATGTCTATTAGGTCTGCTTGATGAAAAGCTGAGTTCAATTCCTGTATATCCTTGTTAACTTTGTCTCGTTGATCTGTCTAATGTTGACAGTGGGGTGTTAAAGTCTCCCATTATTATTGTGTGGGAGTTTACACCTCTTTGTAGGTCTCTGAGGACTTGCTTTATGAATCTGGGTGCTCCTGTATTGGGTGCATATATATTTAGGATAGTTAGCTCTTCCTGTTGAATTGATTCCTTTACCATTATGTAATGGCCTTTCTTTGTCTCTTTTGATCTTTATTGGTTTAAAGTCTGTTTTATCAGAGATGAGGATTGCAACCCCTGCTTTTTTGTTTTGTTTTGTTTTCCATTAACTCTGGGGAAAATTTCATGACAATTTAACAGCCGATGTACAGCAACTTAAAACTTAAATTCCAGAATCCCTTAACGCCATAGATCTACATGCCCAACAAACAGCCATATGGAAGGGTGTGCTAGATCATCTCTCCTGGATAGACCCCCACTCCTGGGGGTCACTCCTTTACTAGAAAAGAATGTTACTAATTATATGCATGTTTGTCTTACGTTATTCACTAATTCTCGGAAGCAAAGCCAGAATACGAGCAGTGACCACCATGCCTGACAAACCTGTTGCCGCACACATCTGTACTCTTCAATCAACAAAACCTGATGCCAAAAACAGGAAAGAGTGAGATGGAGGGGATTGTTTAGGGTGGTGGGAGATATTGTAGAAAGATTCAAACCTTCTTGGAAGGCTGGGAGGTTTTGCAAAGCTTCGAAAGAGGGTTTGGCTGAAGGCAGCCAAATTATCTTATTTGAAGCCTGAGAGCAAAGGTTAGATAACAAGGGGATGTAAAGGAATTGATCTAGATAAGTTAGTTTACATAGGCCTTGGAAACTGGTCTTTAGTCATCCACGCACAGGACTGCTCTCTGGGTGTGTGTGTGGGGTGGGGGTAGGGGGGTGACCATGATAATCATCCACAAGTTGTGTTGACTGAAAGCCTTTGTCATTAAATTTGTACTGAATAAATGACTTGTCAAGGCCACAGCTGCTACACCTTTCTGTGAGTGGCCTGGTCCCCCAGCCTGCTCTTTCATGGATACCTGTGTCTGAGTACATTTTTTCATCTGTCGCTCTTCCAGGGTCTGCTGGTCAGACCTGGCAGTTTTCCAAAAGTAAGACACAGAAATAAATTATTTCTGTGCTAATTTTTTCTGAGCCTCCCAGCTGTAATCTTGCTGGGTACAGCTTCCAGTGGTAGCTCTCATCACTTTTTGGAAGGAGAAATGGCCCAAGGGTACAATACATAGTAACTCAGGGGCAATGGCAAATTGCCTGGCCTACTGATGGACCTAAGAGGAAAAAGTCTTGAAGATAGATGTGGGACAAGGAGGTCTGTACTGAAAGTATGAAGGTCTTTGTATCACATGTTAATGCCTACCAAAGAGAACTGACTGTGGAAGAGGCACTAAATGACCAAGTAGACAAAATGTTTCAATCAGCTGGTATAATCCAACCTCTATTATTGGCAAACCAGTATTGACACAACAAATACTTCAATAAAGTGGCCATGGCAACAGAGATGGAAATTATGCATAGGCACAACAGCATGAATTCCTGCTTGCCCACTGTGATCTAGTTACTATTGCTGCCTATTGTCCAACCTGCAGGCAAGAGACACCAAAAACGAGTACCCAGTAAGGCACCATTCCTTAGGGAGACCAACAAACCACTTAGTGGCCCATTCCATGCTTGAAAAAGCTAGTATTTTGTTCTCGTAGAAGAATGAGCATCTTCCAGGTAGGAGTTTGTCTTGTCTGTCCTCTGGACCTCATTCAGTGCCAAAATCCAAAGATGTATAGAATGCTTAATACACTGGTATGGCATCCCAAATGACACAACAACAGACCAGGGGACCTACTTTACAGCAAAGGAGGTCCAAGAGTGAGCCCATGATCATAGGATTCACTGGTTCTATCACATACCTCACCACCCAGAAACTGTAAGCCATCATTGGAACCTCCTGAGAAAAGCATAGCTGCAGTGCCATTTTGGAGGCAATACTTTGCAAGGATTTACATCATCTGCCATACGCAGTATATGCAATGATGCAAAGACCTTCATATCGCTCTGTGTCTTCAAGAGAAAGAATACATAGGTCCAGAGGTGAAGAGCTAAAAACAGAATTACCCCACTTCCCTTTATTTCTGGTGGTTTATTTGAGTTTTTTGGGACTGGCTATGTCCTTAAAAAAAAAAAAATTAAAATTATAGTGATATAATTAGAGAAACAAATTGCAGAAGCAAACTAATTTTTTAAAAATTAAACAGTAACAATTGTGCTATCAAGACCCTTTATTATACTATATCAGGTAAACTAAAAGGTAGTTCCTTCCTTCAATGCCAAAACCAAGAAAGCTTCAGTTGAGGGAGCCAGATGATTTTTCGGTCTCTGATGATTTTCTAAAGATAAAGACACAGAAATAATTTATTTCTGTGTTAAGTTGTTCTGAGCCTCCCATCTCCAAGCAAGCACACTAGAAGACCACCCCACCATACTGGGGAGTTCATTCATCTTGGAACCATGCTTATATGAGTCCACTATATTTATTCTGATCTTTCTCACATTTGGTCAAGAACTGATGAAACAATACCGTGTTTAACCAGGGTTACATTACAGACCCAAAAACCTAATGTTGCATGTATGTGTGTATATATACAGGTCAATGCATGTCTTAATATGTGTGTGCATACCCATACGTATGTACACTTCTATATTCCTACTCTTCCTCCTCTGTCAAATTACCCCTCCACTGATGGCTGCAGAGCTCTCCCACAAACTGGCTATTGCCTCCACTGAAGAGCAGTATTGAGCTTCTGATTTTTCTGTCTTAAGACCTGTACTGAAATAAACTTATTCTCTTAACATGTTTTATAACGACCACTTTTCCTCTTCTGGTTGTTGAATCTGAGAGGCTATATACCATACTGGCTTTGGAGTCAGTCAAACCTGGGTTATTAGCCTAGATTGGATATTTGTTCACCTACAGAATGGGGATCCTGCCTGGGCAACATAGTAAAACCACATCTCTACAAAAAATAAAAAATTAGCCAAGTGTGGTGGCACACATCTGTGGTCGCATTTACTCAGGTGCCTAAGATGGGAGGATTGCTTGAGCCCAGGAGGTCGAAGCTGCAATGAACTATGCTGGTGTCACTACACTCCAGCCTGGGTGACAGTGAGTCCTGTCTCAAAGGAAATAAAATGGGGCTAATACTACCTACTTTTTGGAGTTCGCAGGGGTTTTGATTGGTATATATTGAACACAGTGGAATGAAATGCATGTAGAACCTCTTAACACAGTGCGTAGTGTGCTGTTAGTGTCAATATGTAGTAGCTAATAATATTGATCCATCCCCTGGTGAGAAGTTGGGTCTCCTAATATGACCTGAAGATGAAAATTAACGTTAGTGCTAAATTTCAAGATAATTCTGGTCACTTCTACACAACTTCACTTACTCCAATTAAATGATCCTGAAATGTCTTCAACATAGTAATAATTTCAAAATTGAAAGCATAATATGATGAATGCCCATAAATCTTCTACCTATATTCAAGAATTATTCCTATATTCAAAAATTATCATTTGTCACATTTACTTTACTGTTCTCTCTCCTTCTATCCATTTTTCCCTGGTGAAACAATTGAAAGTTTGTAACTATAAACAATCCTGTGACAGCCTTCTCCTAAATGATATTTGAGGATAAAGTCAAGTCTGCAGTGAAGAACAAAACAGGACCTTTTCTCTCCCATCTCAGAAACACATCTTCCTGAACCACATGTGATGTGGGGTCAGACTGTGCCTCTCCTCAGAGAATGAATAGCTCTCCAGGACAATTTTATTGGCTTTACTCTAAAGCCTCTATTAATGCTTAACTCCAGATTAGTGTGAATGCAAAACTGGTTGCTGCAGCAAATGCCTGTTGTGATGATCTAGTATGAACCCATGAGACAAAAAGAATGGGGTGTGCTTCACAGCACTGTTTTTCTCCCGTAACCAAGCATATTATTGATTGAATGTATTTAGTGAGATTTACTAAGTGAGATTTGAGATTTACTAATGTATTAAGTGAGATTTACATGAGATTTCGGAGCAGCACTGAGACTCCTCTCCCTAAACAAAACAACACGGCCTCAGGCCGCTAACTTTACTTTCACTAACTAGCCAGAGCAACACAGATGTCTCCATGTTTAACTAGATATAAATAAAGTAAAAAAAAAAAAAAATTGTGCTGTTTGTCGAACACCCATTTCATGGTATGCTTATCCTAGGCTGGATGGAATTTGCTGTGTGATTTGTTTTGCTGTTATGCACATACTGTGAATAAATTTCAGGCCACAAACTCAGGTACAAATAAATCTTCATTTTTTTTCTACATAACTCAAGCTAATATCTGCTTTGAGACCTCATTCTCTAGAAGAGGTAAAAATAGCTCCAGCACTTTGCAGTTTTCTCATATTTCTTTCCTCTCCCCACTCCGGGGAAATAATTTTCCTGTCCAGGAGCATGAAAGAGAAGCTCAGCTTAATTCTCTCATTTTTGTGATATCATTTCCAAATATTTTGTCTGCTGAAGTTTTGTTGTTACTTTCCCCGAGGCCACCAGCCTTTGGAGGCCAGAAATTGTTCTTTTTCTCTTATCCTTTGCTTTCATCCTACTACATCATTCCCCAGAAAACACAGGAATAAAATGATATAAATGCTTGAATAGGAAATAAAACAAAGGGGAGAAAATGATTGCTATTTCAAAAATACTAATCTGCCACTCATATACTTCCCCTAGTTATGACTGTGTCAGTCAGGGTTGTTAGATACAAGAATCCTGGATAATTTAAACAGAAAAATATAAATTATATGATGTACGTGGTTCACAATATCTCAGGAAGGCTAGAAAAATCCAGACTTGGAATGCAGAAATAAGAATGGCATCCAAAATTAAGTAACTAAATTGGTTTATCCCATGACAATACTACCACCTCTGGGCATAGACATGCACGTGTATCCTTAATACTACCAATGCTAGCCACTGGGCATTACAGCTCCTGGAAGCTGATATAGCTTCTCCTGCTGCCTTTTCCTCACCAGAATGGATTTTGGGATGTCCTCGCTTCTTGACCTCTTTAGTTTCTGAGTTGAAGTCTAGAGTGGGACTTTGATAAGTACAGCATGGCCTAGAAGGCAGCGTTGTGATACCCTAACTAAAAGAAAGACTGGGAAAAGGGTTTCTGCTTCAATGCTGGGGTCGGTGCAGCTCTCCAGTGTGACTCCAAAGAAGGGTAATTCCCCAAACACAGTGTATTTGACCCAGTTTGCACCATAAACTTCCTGTCCTCTAGGCCCAGGTTATGTGCTCCATTTCCCTTCCGGAGCAGCCCAATAATGGCTCACATGTTTCTCGTGACCATAAAGCCCACCACTGACACTGTTGCCTCACCTCCTACTGCTATTGTCTCTGCACATCCCAACCTGCTTCTGAAGCGGAGGCTACGCTTTGGTGTTGTCTCTAGAATGTCCATCAAGGAGAAAACTCAACCTTTCCAACATCTTGGCTTCTCTAGGGGCTACTTGGAGAAACCAAGCCACACATTCCAGAAGGACAGGGCAGTCTCACAGGGTTGTTTTTCAACAATAAGTAACAGGAGGTTAAAGTGCTTGCTATTCTTTTCCTGGACAAACTGTTCTGAGGTCCAGTGGTCCTATAAGGTCTCTCTGGAAGCCTTCTTCAGGGCCAAAAGCAACTAGCAGTATGTTTTTGAGTTTGGTAACATACCTCTTTGCATTCACTTTCCCTCCTTTCCTGCCTTACTCTCCTTTTATTTTCACTCTTTCATCCCTGAGATTTCAATAAAGTGCCTGCAGGTGTCTTTAGTTAGGGATACTGAAATGCCATAGACTAGGTAGCTTATAAAAAACAGAAATTTATTTCTCACAGGTCTGGATGCCAGGGAGTCCAAAATCAAGGCACCAGCAGATCTGGTATCTGGTGAGGCTACACTTTTTCTTTCAAAGACAGTGCCTCTTCACTGTGTCCACACATGGTGGAAGGGGCGAACAAGCTCCCTTGGGCCTATTTTATAAAGGCACTAATGCCAATAAGGACACTAATTCCATCACCTCCTAAAAGGCCCTAGTTCCCAATACCATCACTTTGGGGGTTAGGATTTCAACACAGGAATTTGGCGGGGACACAAACATTCAGACTCTGGCAGCAGGTAAGCTTTGTCTCGAATACTGTGTTCCAGGGAAAAGGCTGAGTGAAACACATGTAGGAGGGAGAAGACCAAAACATTACAAAATGCACCACACTCACCATAAACTCTGAAAATCAGGTCCATTTCACAGATGAGGAAAACTAAGGCTCAGAAGCATTGAATCATTTCTCAAAGCTGACACTACCAGTTAGTCACAAAACCAGAATTTGAAATCAAGTCAGAATGCCTCTGCAGCTCACATTCTTTTCACTGCACTGCATTCATTGCCTGAGTTCCACCCTGCACAGCCCTGGGGAGACAACGTGAAAATAGGATGAGTGTTTACATTTTTCTATAGTAAAGCATCTCAAATGGAAGTCTATGACACCAACGTGTTTTTTTTTTTGTTTTTTGTTTTTGTTTTTTGTTTCCCACAACCTCATCTATCAGAGCCCCAGATTAGTCTGTGTGCTTATCTGACCCACTTTCCCAAACCCACCCACATTTTCTTTTCTGCACAGTCAGAGAGCTGGCAGAGCTGTTGGGCGGGTTTAGCTTGGAAAAAATAGCATGAACAACTAGTTAATAGGCCAGGGCACTTACCAGCTTTTAGGGAAAGATTTAGGAACAGGAAATAGGATTTAAGTGCTGTGAAAGAGTCTCTTGACTTGTGAGGCAGCTTCATGTTGGGATTTTCCACTTAGAGTTTGGAGTCAGATAGACAGGGATCCAACTCTGGTTCTGCCACTTACCAAACAAAAGCAAACTCTCTAAATCTTTGTGACGCAATTTGTTCATTTGCGTAATGGGGATAATTGTAGTCTCATTAAGCCCATTGCTAAGGATTGAGTAAATGTAGATTTTTAAAAAATGATGGTATCATTGTTATTAGATCTAAGAGGAAAAACATTCTGAAAGGACCTAGTATCTTTTGACTACCCTTCTATATATTGGTAATGCCCACTCTTACCTTCGTAAGGGAGAATCCAGAGCACTTCACTCCTTGGCACCCTTGCAAGATGAGAGCACAAGACCTAGCTTCTGCCTGTCAAAAATACCCACACAGGACTTCAATTTGGAAATGAGTAACCTAAAGAGAGAACCTCTGAGTAGGATATCATTTTGCTGACACAGGTGACAAGCATGGGGGAACACCTTGAGGGGAAAAGTAAAGTTGATATCCTGGTCTATCACTGTAGCAAAATCAGAGTCCTAGCATCCAGGGAACAGGTGATGGTAGCAATATCAGGGAAGTTTTGGTATCTGTTCCGGGATGTGGTTGGGTGTTGATTCTGAAAGTTCAGCTGAGCTTCAGTCTGTTTCTCTAACGCTGCAATCAATTTATTCCATAACTCCCTTTTAAAAATTCCTTTTTCCTGCTTAACAGAACCAGAATGTATTCTTTGTTTGCAAGAGACGAACCTTCTGGAGTCAGGGGAACTAACGTATATCATACCATGGTCAAGATACTATTATATCCATTATAAGTATTTTAATTTTATAGATGAGGAAACTAAAGCTTTGAAAGGTTAAATAACAAAAATCCTGATTTAAATCACATCCCATTAGTCTTTAAACCTAAGATCGTTTCTTGAATTCTATTTTCCAGAGAAGCCTCATACAGGTGTGAAACCTAATAAACCCGAAGCTTTATTGGGAATCTGCACTTCTCTGGGGCAACCATGGAATGAAGTAATTTTAGAGGGACAGACAGAACATCTGATCCCAAGAAGTTAGAGAATGCTTATTTGTGAGTATTAACATTAAGCATCAAAAAGATTATATTTCTTTTCTCTAGGAGGAAAAGAAGCATTTGTGTGCTAGAGGCTGAGCAGGGAATAGCACATTGCTACCTTATTAACTTCTAAAAAGCTTGGATGGTCCAGTAAATACAGGTGCATTTGAAATTACTTTTTTTGAATGGCCAATCTCTTTCTGAACTTATTTTTTAAAACTCCAAATAGCAAACTTCTCCAGCAACAGGATAAAGTTAACACTTTGGATTTACTTTTGATATGTCATGAAATTCTACTTTTATTCTTCAAAATTTGATGCCAAACATAATTAGCTAGCTGTCTGTAGAATAGCCAGAAGGTGTTACAATATTTCTGAGCAAGATATTTGGAAAATTCAGAACCACATTACCTCTAGGCAATGAAATTTCAACTAAAAGAACTGAAATCTCCACAATGAACAGCATACTTCTTTTATTGTCTCTCCTTGAGTTGTCTTACAATAACCAGTAAGAACTACCAACTGATCACTCTATTTAGTTTTGATGTTTGACCTCTTCATACCTCTCTTACATAAGGCTCCATATAGGCAGAAAGCACAGTATTACAGAGGAATTATAGCATTTATTGCACTCTTAGTTTGCATCAAGTACTGTGTTAAGCATTTCACATGTATTCATATATACTGAGACAGGGTCTTGCTGTCACCCACGCTAAAATGCAGTGGCACAATCAAGGTTCACTGCAGCCTCGACCTTCTGGCCCAACCAATATTCCCACCTTAGTCTCCCAAGTAGTTGGAACCACAGGCATGCACCACCATGCCTGACAAATTTTTAAATATGCTGTAGAAATAGGGCCACCCTATGTTGCCCAGGCTGGTCTTGAATTCCTGACCTTAAGAAATCCTCTGGCCTTGACCTCCCAAAACACTGGGATTACAGGCGTGAGCCACCATGCCCAGTCATATATTCAAAATGAATCCCTACAAACATCCTGTGAAGTAGGTACAGTTATATAAGTGAGCCAAAGTTGGCCTCTGTGGGTTATCTCTTCATTCCAAGCTAAGACCCATTAGCTCAAAAGCCCTTTGCTGCGAAACCAAAATTTGTACACATCTAATTATTCTAAATTGTAAAGTAGCACAACTGGGACTACATCCTGGCTCTTTAAACTCTTAATCCAGGGCTCTCCCACCAATCCAAGCTCCTTCTACATTTTTGATCCTAAGTGTACAATGTTCTCAAAAACAGAATAGATTAACATAGGACAAGAAAGGAATTGACTAAATTTGAACAATCACAACATGTTAATATAACAAACTTTTCATTGTTTTCATTTCAATTTTCTCATTTTTATCTTCATTTTATCCTATAATTATTTGATCACAACTGGTTTGTTTCTTCACTAGAGATCAATGCACCATATTGATTGAACTTTTGACTCTGCTTCAGCAGAAGGAAATGAGAAATTTACCATATTTTCACATTCTATCAAGGAAGTGTACGTATACTATCTAATACGTATGTATCTATGTATGTATCTGTGTGTGTAGATATAGAGAAAGAGAGAGAACATGGATATTAATGCCTGAAAACTTTTAAGCCCCATGTCAAGAAAATAAGGAATCTATGCAGATTACAGAGGTTTTCATTTTCAATCTCCTTTTGCCCTATTCCTGAGAACAAGACTTGCTTGACAGTGAGACTAGAAACCTCACCCTCTGAGATGGCAGGTGCAGCATAGCAGTCCAAGCTTTTGATTATCTCAAGCTCCTGCTCTTATTTCTAGTCTTCACTGGAATTTCTTTCATTGCAGCTCTTAGCCAGAAGTGAAGCATAGGTGCTAAAATTGATAGATATAGATAGATAAATAGGTAGATAGATGGATAGATAGCATATGATAGATAAATAGCATATGATAGATGGATCTAGAAGACAAAAGACTCATTTTGGAACTCTAATTTTAAACACTTCTTGCATTTTATCTAAAATGCAATGTCCTTTCTAAGGACTATTTCTGGAGAGCAATTTGGACTAGCCAGTAATCTCACAAAACCTGATTATTCTTTTGCTGGCAGTGTCTGAACCTTATTAGAGACAAAACTAGATCCAGGCAAATTACATAAGCACTAAGAAGTTTGGCAAGCTTGAGAGTAACAGGTGATGTCCAGGACAAGAAACAATAATTACTAGTGGATGCAAATGCCACAATGGTCCGTTGGTCAGAGTGGGAGCGTATGGGTACCAAGTGAGAGATTTTAGGTATCAATTCGCCTAACAGTGGGCACAGTGACTACATAGACATATTACACAATTACTGCTCATTTCATAAGTATTTACCTGTAAAGTAAATAGACTAAGCCACTGCAAAATTCCCACAGAAGCTCTCTAACACAATGGAGTGACACTTGTATCATAAAGAGCCAGGAGAAGCCTGTGGAGTTTTCCTTTCTTACCACAATGATAAGCTAAATGTAATATCTCACCCACTGAGTAATTTCAGAGATTAGTGCCGCCATTTAGTGCTTTGAAAGATTCAGAGATTCTGAGTCCTTTCATATCTCAATTTTATCTGCCTACTTGGACTATGCAAAATAAAGAAGAGTATTTCAGAATGACAGTGGATTATTGTAAACTATCAGTTGTGGTAATGTTCCAGATGTAGCCTCTTTCAACAAACAAATACATCCCTCAGCTCCTGGAATGTGCTATTATTCTGATATCTGCTTTTTCTCTATCCCCCAAATCAAAACAATACCAAAAGCATTTCGTTTTTTATTTGTCAGGGTCAGTGAGTGCAACTCCCATGAATGCACAAGACACCATGCTGGTCCACTATATTGATGACATACTGCAGAATCCAGTGAACATAAAATGTCAGATTCCCTAGAAGCCCTAGCTACAGTATACCCATTCCAGAGGACAGGAGAAAACTGCCATAAAAATTCATAGCACCCAGGACCTAGACATGTCAGGATATCCATTTTGAAATACTCACTGCCACCAAGAAAGAGATACAATCTTGGTTTCTGGGCGGTTTCTGGGCATGCAGTGTCTAGAACATGACATGACATGCTATCCTCTCTAAAGAAGGCACTACTATTAATAAAGGGATATATCCCCTTTAAGCCTCTATGAATTTTGAAGCCACCATTCAACAAATTGGAGTTACTGCTCAAAAATTAACAAGCAATCCAGATTGATGCTAGCTTGGAGTGAGGCTCAGAGCAAGAGATGGTGTAGAGTGGAGGATAAGCTGCTCTGTTACTTGGCCCTTATGAACCAGCAGACCCAAAGACTAAGTATCTTCAGCGGATCAAGTTGCACTATGGAGACTGTGGTGAGACCCACTGTTAGAATCACAGTAGATGCTCCCAGGGTTTTGAAACAAACAAGGCTTTGACTTAATATTGGACTCAGTTAGAGACAAAATATCTGGCCATAAGACATCAAGGAAGAGTACACCCTGACTTGCTTCATGAAATGATTTTATCCAGCCATAAAGTAGGCTGTTCTGTATCAGTCAAGTTTTAATACAAGAATACAAGTACCAGAAACTCCTTGTGTTAGTCTGTTTGCATTGTTATAAAGGAATATGAAGCTGGGTAATTTATAAAGGAAAGGTTTATTTTTGCTCACAGTTCTGCAGGCTATACAGGAAGTGTGGTGCTGGCATCGCCTTCTGGTGCAGGCCTCAAGGAGCTTACAGTCGTAACAGAAGGCAAAAGGGGAGCTGGCATATCACATGGTGAGCCAGGAAGCAAGAGAGGGGGAGGAAGTGCCAGGCTCTTTAAAGCCACCAGATGTTGTATAAACTCATATGTGAGAACTCACTCATTACCACAAGAACAGCACCAAGTCATTCACATGGGGGATCTGCCTCCACGATCCAAACACCTTCCACTGGGCCCACTCCTAACACTAGAGGTCACATTTTAACAGGAGATTTGGAGGGCACAAAACATCCAAACCATATCAACCCTCTAGGTATTTTACGCAGGATGGACTTTCACAAAGGAAATTCGTCATTCTAAAGTCACTGGAAAATTTGGAAGGAAGAGTTCTAGGTTATGCCTCCAAAAATAACTATTTGAACACTATATACTTGATCACTAAGGTAGCAACTTCCTCTGAAACTGCTACTTACACAATTAAAATCAAGAACATTCAGAAGAGGGAAGGCTATGCATGTGTGGGACAGGGAATATATGGAAAAGCTCTGAACCTTCCTCTCAATTTTGCCATGAACCCAGAACTGCTCTCAAAAAATAGGCTTTCAAAAAGCAAAAAAACACTCAGTAGTAGCTGCAATCCCAGCATCACAGAGCCAAATTTAGAAAGTCCCCACTGCAGCAACCACTACAAATGTCTCTCAACACCCAGATACTAAAGATTAAACACTAAATTACTTCTAGAGGAAGAACTTCTGTCTCCACCAAATAGTTTCCTAGCAGAAAACAGCAAAAAGAAACAAAAGAAACGTGTGTGATTGCATCCATCTAAAACTAGTTGTAAAGGAGTCTGGAATATGTTGATTTTTACCTTTATAGTTTCTGCAGGTCAGGAAGTATCTTTTAAAGGGGGGTAGAATGCAGGTTGAATGAACAAATCAACCTCATGCAATATTACGGGGAATTGCTACATATAAAATTTGAGCCGGTCCTAAAGGTAAAATTAAATTGCATGAGCAGATGGCTTATACTGCCAGTGACCTATTCTTGCAGAACTGCTGAATAGGTCACTGTAACCCACACCCAGGGCTTCATAAAGAGTTCCCTCACAGGTAGACCCCAAGTACCAGAAACTCCTTGTGTTGGTCTGTTTGCATTGTTATAAAGGAATATGAAGCTACAGAGCTTAATACGTATCTGAAAGGATTGAAGTGGCAGCCGTGTATGAATTCACTACATTCCAGGGGAAAGTTGGGCTACACTTGAGATACTATGCCTTTGCTGAGATAAACAAGCTGTTGTCTTTTCTTTCATTGACAGATGACTATGAATCTTTTGTTTCATTGATAACCAATATAGGCTTTCAAATTTTGGCATATAGGTTCACTTTTAATGGTCTCATCCTCAGCCTAATTTAATCTTATATGTCAGGATTATCTTTTATTATACACACTGCTTCTGTTTCTCTGAATGATTGCCGATAGGCTTTCACATCCTCTAAAAGTTACATTCTTATAATTGTGGTATGTATGACCCCTTTTCCCTCTGTGCTCCTCAGCACTCTGATCACACTCTAATTAAAGCTAATATCACATTGTCTCACAATTTTCTGCATACATGCTTGCCTATTGGATTAGACTCTGAAATGCTTCCAGGCAAGATTAGGATTTTACTCATTTTTCAACTTTCTAGTAAGGCATTTATTATGGAAAGTTTCAAACATGTGTACAAGTAGAAAGAACGGTGTAATGAACCCCTACCCACCTATCACACAGCTTAAACAATTCTTAATTTGTGAGTTATCTTGTTTCATCCATGTTTCCACCTACTTTTCTGCTCCTCCAGGTCACTTTGAAACAATTCCTGGACATCAATCTCTCTTCCATACATATTTCAACAAGTATCTTTGTAAAATATGACCATAATTTGATCAGCCCTGCTAAATACTTATAGAATTCACTAATACCATTAAATACCCGGTGAGTGCTCACATCTCTTTAATTGCTTCAAAAATATATTTTACTGGCTGGGCACACACAGTGGCTCATACCTGTAATTGTAATTCTAGCACTTTGGGAAGCCAAGGTGGGAGGATCGCTTGTAGTCAGAAGTTTGAGACCAGCCTGGACATGGTGAGACCCCGTCTCCACAAACAAATTTTAAAACTAAGCTGGATGCAGTTGCACACACCTGTAGTCCCAGCTACTTGGGAGGCTGGATGAAAGAAAGAAACTCTGTCTCTAAACAAATATTTTTTTAATTAAAAAAATATATATTTTACTGTCTCTTTAATTGAATCAGGATTGTAATAAGACACACAAACTTCGATTGGTATATATGTTTTTGTTTTTTACATAGGGTCTTGCTATAGTATGTTGCCCAGGTTGTTCTCGAACTTCTGGGCCCAAGTGATCCTCCTGCTTCAGCTTTCTGAGTAGCTGGTACTACCAGAGCCCATCCCATGCCCCGCTGGTGTTTCTTTTCTAATCCATAGAGTTCTTCTTCTCTCATGCTTTTTATTTTTACAATTTCTGTGTTGAAAAAAAACTGGCTTATCTGTCTTGTAGTTTCCCACAGCTAAGCTTTGACTGATTATATCACTGTGTTAAGACATTTTTTGATACTTTGTATTTCCTGTAAATTGATAGGTCTAAAGAGCTAATAGATTCAGGTTAGAATTTTTGACAATACTACTTCAAAGCAGTAATACTGACCTCTGTTATGAGACATGCATTTTCTGGTTATTCTCTTTCTGTTGTATTAGTCATTGATGGTCACTGCTTAGAGCTATTATTTATTCATATTTCATTAGCTTAAATACTTCCATAAAGAGAATTTTCCTGGCAGGCACAGTGGCTCATGCCTGTAATCCCAGCACTTTGGGAGGTCAAGGAGGGTGGATCACCTCAGGTAAGGAGTTCGAGACCAGCTTGGCCAACATGGTGAAACACCGTCTCTACTAAAAATACAAAAACTAGGGCCAGTCACAGTGGTTTACACCTGTAATCTCAGCACTTTGGGAGGCCAAGACAGGCAGAGCACCTGAGATTGGGAGTTTGAGACTAGCCTGACCAACATGGAGAAACCCCGTTTCTACTAAAAATACAGGCTTACTGGGTATGGTGGCACATGCCTATAATCCCAGCTACTCGGGAGGCTGAAGCAGGAGAATCACTTGAATCCAGGAGGCGGAGGTTGCGGTGAGCCCAAGACCGCGCCATTGCACTCCAGCCTGGGTGACAACAGCAAAACTCCGTCTCAAAAAAAAAAAAAAAAAAATTAGCTGGGCATGGTGGCGAGCACTTACAATCCCAGCTACTCAGGAGGCTAGGGCAGAAGAATTGCTTGAACCTGGGAGGCAGAGGTTGCAGTGAGCAGGGATCACACCACTGCAGTCCAGTCCGGGTAACAAGAGTGAATCTGTGTCTTAAAAAAAAAAAAAAACACTTTCCCTCAACAATTTGGACATCCTGAAAAATAATTCATATAGTAAAGGGAGAAATTATTTCTCTATATTATTGTTTTGCAAAATGATGAGTTTAGGTATTAAACTCTTTGTTTTATAGTTCTTTCAAGACTCTTTAAGATGTCTGTCACTTAGCAAAAACTTAGTAAATATGTTTTGAATTGAATTGCTTTCATAATGCCTTAATACACAGTACCAATTTTTTAATCTCTTTTATAGAATAACATTTTATCTAACTTTTCTAACAAGTCTCAAGTTCAGAGATTATTCTGGTTCGTGTTCTATGGATAAGATTTACCCTTAAACCTTTTAGAGAAAAGTTACTACATGATGACACATAATGAAGAACTCTGAGTCCTCAAATCCCTTATTATTCAGGACTTGAACAACAGATCTTCAGCTACCATTTTAGTAAGAAATCTCCCAGTTCAAAACTGGGAGCCCTACAGCCCATCTGCCTAAGTTGATCAGCACTTTACGTGGCCTGGAATACAATTCAACTTTCAGACCTTCGCAATGTAATATGTTTGCCAACTGCACATTGTAGAAACTGCAGCCAGATTGGCTATACATCATGCTGGGTCTTTAGCCTAGAGGAGCTAGTAAGAACAACAACAAAGCCAGGATCATGTTTTACAGCTGTAGCTTCAATCCAGGAAAATTACCTCAGTAAAAAGGCTGTCTGCAGTGACCAACCAGGAGGTCCAAGGTCTAGTTGGAAGTAAGGGTACCACTAGCTCCTGTATCTGCGAACAAATTAACCCAAATCTTCCTTTTCTGTTTCCAAAATTTAAATATAAGCATATGCACACATATTCTCAAGCATATGCATCTTTTTCGCAGTTTGACTGAGGCTACAAACAGATTTCTGACATTTGTCAGAACTGGCACAGCCAGGAATCAAAAACCTTGACCTCTCTGATTTGAGATAAACTTGTTACTGCTACACTAGACTGTTCTATTTGTTTTTTAGTTTCTGCAAGTTACCTCAAATACTCCTCAAAATGGGTAGGACATTAAAAATAAAATAAATTGAATTAATTATATATACCTTTCTCAGATATCTATCCAATTTTCTATTTTCTTATCCAATCTCCTCATATCTATAAGCAATTTGAGAGCAGAACAGTCTTCCTCACCACTTTAGCCATTGATTAGCACACTGTAGTTTACAATAGATTTTGGCTTTTTTTTAAGACAGAGTCTCGCTCTTATCGCCCAGGCTGGAGTGCAATGGTGCAATCTCAGCTGACTGCAACCTCCACCTCCCCGGTGCAAGTGATTCTCCCGCCTCAGCCTCCCAAATAGATGAGGTCACAGGCACCAGCCACCATGCCCAGCTAATTTTTGTAGTTTTAGTAGAGACAGGGTTTTGCCATGTTGGCCAGGCTGGTCTTGAACTCCTGACCTCATGTGATCCACCCGCCTTGGCCTCCGAAAGTCCTCAGCTGGGACTACAGGCATGAACTACCAAGCACGACGTGCAATAAATGCTAAGTGAATGAGTCAGTTTAAACAAATGGGCCTGAATGAATGAAAGAACAAAGGAGTTTGAAAATAGCAGAATAAAATTGTGTTAGCCTTCCTGCTTTCAGAATTACTCAAGGTCTGTTTCAACAATTCTATTCATTCAATAAATATTTTGATATGTAGTGAACGAATACTTCCATCATATGGCTAAAATGTAGTTAATATATCACTTACATATAAGATTATTCAAACAACTCCTATAAGGCAAACTGAACCAAGAAGCTACAAGCAGAGCAGGTATTTAAGAAAGCATGATGTTCTACTGAAAAATAATACCAAGTAATCTTGATACCAGATCAAATGATTAGTTCTTGTGTTGATTTTTTTTTTTTTCTATTATGGAAGGAAACACAAAATCGGTTCAAAATTTTCTAATAATCACTGAGAAGTAAGTAGCAAGTTCTGAGTATCCACATAGGATTCAGTTGGTTTGGTTTGAGGAATATGTGTAGTGTTGTTTTTTGTTTTTTATTTTTCACTTGGCTTCTTCCAAAATAACTCTGTAGATATATATTATTGTGATCATTTTAAGATAAAGAAAAAATGAGATTTGGACATTAAGTACTTTGCTCAAGGTTGGAAAGCAGCTTAAGCAGTGGAGCTAAGGTTTGAATCCCGGTCTGTTGCCTTCAAAGCCCATGGTCTTTTTAAACATCGATCTGTACTTCTTCATGGGCACAGCCAGTTTTTATCTCCCATCTGTGGCGCACATCAATGTGCTCATGTTAGCAGTTGGTATCTCATACATGTCCCCATAGACTTCAAATAGTCCTGTGCAGAGATTAATAAAATGGAGATGGCAGCTCTGCTCTTTCTGAGCTTCCTTCCTTCTACACGTAAACACAACACAACAAATGAATATAAAAATGGGAATATAAATAATATGATACAATGTGAAAGTTAGGGGTGAGGTAATATAAAACAATGAGAGTTCAGAAACAAAGCCATATTCAAAGATCATTGTCTTTTTAAGATGCACAGATTTATACATAGGTATTAAGACTTTCCAATCATCTGAAATGCATAAGCATTCTGGTTCTAAGCCAATCAACATGTGAATAGTAATGTTTTAACAAAAATCAGTGTGCCAACCATTTACTCACAGAGCAAAACTATATTAGTACCAATGAGATTCCTGTGGAAACAAAGCCATTTTAACTGAATGAGTTTCCTACAGTTTCTGTTTCCAAAAATATCTCACCATGGAATACAATTATCCTCAGAACTATTCTTCCCAAGTGATGTCACTGTATAATCATAGGGCACAGCCTAACAAACTGAGGTGCTCAAAAAGCATTTGGCTGATGGTAAGGTTTTACTCTATATTAATTTTCTGTCAGTGCATTCAAATGCAAATGTTTCCATTTTGAAAACACTTCTCCCTGCTAAATCAAAGGAAATTTTTATCTTTCGTCTACCTCTAAAGCTCCTAGAGAATGTTTGCACATTCATGCAACAAGTTATGCTGGGGGGGGGTTCGTTTATGTGTTTATGTCACTTCTAGCTCTCACTACACCTGATGGAGCGGGTATGATAGTTTCCATTTGCTCAATCATTTACTCCTTAAATGGCACAGTCAAAATTTGAACTAAATCTGTCATACTACATACACCCCACCACAACAATGTATCTCGTATCAAAAGAGAGTGTATGAAAATTCTTAAAACTAGAAATAGGAAATGAAAATACCACATCAATAAGTGAGGAGGCTAAACATTATGTAAACGAGAGCCCAAGGAAACTGTATAAAATATTTTTCTTTTATAAGGTCTGTTCTCCAATAGCTTTCAATTCTGTTTTTATGGAAATGTCCAGATTATAAATACAGTGAAAATAATTTGGGGCAGGTTTTAAGATCCTGATAGCCTGAAAACCAAGAATAAGCAGTGAGAATGTGCTGGAAAAAATACTATTCTTCTTTAGGCAAATTAGGAAGCAGCTTTCTAGAAACATGCAAAAATATTTTTTCTTCAATGATGATTACATCTTTACACCATTTTCATCACACCACCAATATTCGAGAGAAGTCATGCCCTTCAACCTGTCCTATTTACTAGACATAAACCTGGCATTGGCTGTCAGTTTTAACAGATTAGCAGACACCAGATGTATCTGTTGAAAGGTGCCTTATATATAAGAGAAAAACTTCAGTCAAATTTAAAGGAGTTTAAATGAGCAAGGAACGATTTGTGAATCAGGCAGCCCTCACAGCAGATTCACAGAGACTCTGGGGGTGCCTCATGGTCAGAAGAGATTCATAGACGCAAAAGTTAAAGTACGTACAGAAACAGCGAGACAGGTAACAGCTCTGCATTTGCCTTATTTAAATGCAGTTTGAACACTCAGCAATCTATGAGTGGCTGAAGTACAGCCACTGTGAATGGCCTACACTCAGCTACTGTTACGAGTGCATACTATCAACTTAGGTTTTCGGTTTTGTCTAGTAAGCTTGGTTGCAGTTCATCCACAAGGACTCAAATACAGAAGTACAGAGTCCTCCATATTTAGTTTGCTTCAACAATTTCCCCCTTTTGGTCATTTTCTCAATTTTGAGAGATTGACTAAAACATTAGTCATTTATACTACTATCACTGTCATAAATGTACTTATATGGTTTTGAAACCCACTGGGAAACAGAACAGTGGGTTTTGCAAGAAGAGAATAAGGACTGAGTAGAAGGTAGCTCCTTATGCTGGAACATCCTGTTTACAGGAGAAAAACAAAACCTGGTCTGTTCTAGGATCTATATGTTTTCTTGAAGCCTTAGTTTGATTATGTCACATTTAGCACAAGTGACTCCATTTTAGTTTGGTGTGGTTTGTTAGAGCCTAGTGCACGAACTCAGTCCAAAATAATGGCCTCCTATAATTTTGTTTTAAAAAATCTCCCTTTTGGCCAGGTTCTCACTTAGGTGAGAGTGTGACCAAAACTTAGGGCCTTAGCCCTACTCCTAGTTACCATCGTTTTGGGTTTCCGGTCTCAGCATGTCATATAGGTTATTTTATCCTCATTGTCACACATTTCTTTCAGCTTTTGTCATTCCAGTTGAAGAGAGGCCATTTGACTTCTAGACATGGCTGCATGCAAACAATTAAAACCTTTGAGAGAATACAGTGCACCAGGAAGACTATTATGACTACCGGGAGGTTCACACCAAGATTTTGGAATATACTCCTTATCCAGGGTCCCCATAAATCAAACCACCTAACATTCAATAGATTAAAGAATGAGCTAAATGAAGAGTCTACTCACTTGTCTAAGTGGTCTTTTCATTAATCCCCTACAAATGAATTCTTGTAATCTACATTTGATGTATTTCTCCATAGGCCACAAGCGTCAGCAGCTGCACAGGCACTTTTCTGTTTAGCCAATTCTATCATTTAGAATAATTTTCACAAGAGAATTTAAAGTCTGTTGTGTAACAATTGCCTTTAAAGTAGAATTTGCTGCAGAGCCTATTATGAGGGAGACATTTCTAATTATTGCCTCTTTTATTCTAAACCATGGAAAAAGGACCTAACAAGTGAAGGCCTCCTGGCAATGTTCTCTTTAATCCATGATGTGTGTTAAGAGGAGTTTTGACTGATTATGAGGCAACATACATACCACTAAAGTTTCTCACCTACAATGGGCCTTCATCTTTTATCTATTAAAGTATAAGGTTATTCATGTATAAGGCTGACTGCAAGATCTTTCACAAATAGAAGCATACCCTATAAAAGTGCACATAATAGATCCCCTTTTCATTTCTATTGTTCATAGAGACATAAAGGAGGAGAAAATATTCAAAGATAAGAGTCTCATAATAGAAGTTTCATTCCATGAACTGGGGAAATGCTGTTCACATCAAGGATGCCATCTTCTGGGGAGAAACCTTCCTAGTTAATTTTAACTTAAATGTTCCAATGGGTGTACAGTTCCAAGAGTATGGAAGGACTCTTCTCAAATGTGAGATTATAAACCCAAGGTTGAAAACTCCAAAGTTTTGCTGCAGTGTGGATGGCAAGGACAGTCTTTCTCTGATGTTCTCAGAAGATCCAATCTTCAGGTCCCAGATTGTGAAGGGATTGTCCTCAGTGAACCATAAAAAGCTTTCTTTACCTGATGAAGTTACACTGTAGCATAATAATCTACTGTTATAACATCAACCCTCTTGCATGGGAAAGATTTTATACAACCAGAAAACAGGCACTGAAAATGACAACTGAATGAAATCTTTTTATAAATACTTAAATGGCCCATCAGGTAGCCAAATGTACCTGAAGCTTTGATTGTCTTCCCAGGAATATGGAACCAAACATTGATTTTAAACTACTTTCACAATTTATAAGCTACCACATCAATATATTCAATTTGGATTATTTTATCTTTTCTATGACGAGTCAGGGAATGCAGAACGTTCTTAAGAGAAAATCAAGGTGTATGTTTCCATTAGTGTATTTTTGATGTTAAAGCTACTTTTTAATAACATTTTATAAAACAATTCAGTTTTAATTAGTTTGACCATAATGTAAGACTTTTATAAATCTTTTATAATAATTTACTTTTTTTTTTCCTCAGAGTAGAACAAAGTTAAGAAAACTGTTGTGCTTCTATTCCAATGTCCAAATTACGGGAAAAAAAAAAACTGAATAATGCCATTTTAACTTTAGCCAATATGTTTTAGACATAGAATATTATAATTTTTATAAACCTTTCACAACTTGTTCAAACCTTTAGCTTTAATTCTAAACAACCCTTTAACCCTCTAACCTAGGTAAAAATTTATGTTCTCACATTTCCTTATAATCTCTTACAAAATCATGTTTTATTCTCCTTAACACACCTTGTATGAAAATTTATTTTTTCAGTAGTCTTAATTACATGTTCCAGTGTTAACTCTTAGAGACTTTTACTTTTGGTGAAAACCTTGGCAAGTAAGGGATTTTAATTACGTACTAGGTTTGGAGCCTAGGACCCAGACAGAAATGCAGATAAGGTCTGAGTCTTTCCAGCATCTAACTCCCTGTGTCCCAGGCCTTATCTAGCTGTAAAGCAGGCAAGCTGTACAATTAAGAGTCATATGGCATTTTAGGATGTATTTAGGAGGCCCAATCACGTTTAAATTGTACAAAATTTCTGGCACAAATTTCTTTTCATAAATTCTTTCACAACTTACACAGACCACATATGACATGTTTAGACTTTGACTTGCCCTAAACATACTCTTTTTAAACAACAAGCCATTTTACTTCAGGACAAGAATTTTCCATACAACATTCTTTCTTACATAAAATGTTTTTCTTTCTCTTTTTTTTTTGAGATGGAGTCTCACTCCATTACCTAGGCTGGAGTACAGTGGCATGATCACAGTTCACTGCAACCTCCACCTATTAGGTTCAAGAAATTCTCCTGTCTCGGCCCCTGAGTAGCTGGGACTACAGGAGCCTGCCACACACCTGGCTAATTTTTGTTATTTTTAGTAGAGACGGGGTTTCACCTTGTTAGTCAGGCTGGGCTCGAACTCCCAACCTCAGGTGATCCACCTGCCTCGGCCTCCCAAAGTGCTGGCATTACAGGCATGAGCCACCAAGCCTGACCAAAATCTCTTCTCTCTATAAACTTTTCTGCATAGCTAGGGGGCATGACTAATTCCATATATTCCCAGGCTTATTTAAAATTTAATGTTTTCAAAATAAATTGAACAATTTTCAAAAGGCAAAACAGTTTGACCTTAAAGCATTTAGCAAACCTAATATCTGACCTGCATAATTTAGACAAAATGTATTTTATTAAAATCTTTAGAGCTGTTTTATTTCCCAAAGATTACTAAAGTTACATGAACTGAAAGGCATTACAGTTTTTATTTTGCTTCCAAATATTTAAGTGCTTATCTTTAGACAAATTAATTAGAGCTCTTTTAGATAAACATTACATATAACACAGATATAATTACACAGACAGACAGAAGATTACTACAGTAGTTAACATTTTCATTTGCCAGTTTTAAACTTCTTAACTGATTATTGGCTTTAAGGTGGAGCCCTTGGAAGAATGGGGCCAGGAAAGGGATTTCTGGTGCCTGGTTTTCACCAAGGAGTACTGTTAGAGCCTGAATATGTGCTTTTAATTAAGCTGACATAACCATGGCACTCTTTAATAGAGTCTTTTTAAAATTTCTTATTACCTGATTTTAAGCAGGCCAAATGGAAGATATTTCTGGTTTTTGAACTTTACCAAAGGTAACACCCCGGTGCTCAGAGAAATAAAAATTTAGGATAGTCCATGGAGGAGAAGAGACCACACAACATTATACAGATATTAAACCAGAAGGGGCTTACTTCCTAACCAACGAACTGAACCCAGACAACCACTATAAAAGGTCAAGATCTAATCTATGGAGCTACTGCACAGAGCAGTCTCCACTGCCCTTCCCAGAAAGACCCTAGAGTAATTTTGAGCTTGTAGAGGCTTTTAACTACTCAAGATAATTTTTAGAGCTAACCATGACGTAAACCTTAAAATTCCTGTTTCCTGAAAGGCAGAGGCCAAGAGAAAGTACTGTCAAGTGGTTACAAGGTCAAGCTCCAAGAATATAAGATGGAGACCCCATCAAGTTTTGTTTGTTTCAGGGACATACAGAAAAGTTTGTTATTGGCCAGCTTGCTGGGCTGTCTTGAGCAGTGACCTTATGGGGTCCTAAGACCATATTTTATCCTAAGGTACCCCTAGACTCTGAAGAACAAATTCATAGCACAAATGTATCCATTTAAGACTAGCATCAGAATCTTTTTTGCATTAATCAAAACTTTACAGAAGAGACAAACAGTGATTTTTACCATTCATTCAACTGTTTGCACAGAGAGAGAAACCAGAAATCTGACTGGTAAATTCTTACCCTTTTGCCAGCATGCCAGGCTTCTGGATTTCCTTTTCCTGAGTGGCCCCAGTGACCCAGCTTGCTGCACCATCAACTGGGGGTCAAGCCACATCATAAAGAAAACTTTTTCATTCTGGCCAGAGTAAAATATGTGTGATAAAACAGACATTAGCCACTCTGTTTAGCCGCCAATATCAAGCGGGCATGGCTTAAATTTGTCCTCAGATGGACCCCGTCATCATTAATCCAACCTCCAACTAAGAATTTCAACACGTGGTCTCTGGGCAAGATGGTTGCCATGAGTAACAGAAAAGATAGAAAGGGGAAAGGAGAAAGCGAAAAGCTTAGTCTGTGGCAGGATGGGGACAGCGAAATGCTCACGGAGGTCGGTGAAAGTCCCACCCATTGCAGGGACACTGAAAAGTTCAGGCGGCTGCTGCTGCTGTTGTTGTAAAGGGATTTTTTTTTTCTCCAACAGTCCCATCAACTCTCAAGTTTTCCCTTTTGTAGGAAGAAAAATTTCCCCATGTCCCACAATCCTGTATATGCCAATCCTGTCACCCATAGTTGTCAGCAAAGAGTGCAAGGCACATCATTCCAAAGAGAATAGTAGTTGACATCCCATAGTGCCAAACCTGTTCTTTGCCAACAGGGATCTAACCGAGAGTCCTCATTTTTAAATGTACTTCAGTGCATTGTTGTTCATTCTGAGTGCTTCACTGTAAGTTATCTTTAGTAAGATTTTGCCATTTCTGTCGAGACGTTGCTGCCTTCCGGGCCTACAGTATAAGCCAGAAGGAACTCAGTTTTCCAGAAATTAAGAATCCTATTTTTACCTAAAATATTGACTGTATGCTTCTGATTAACGTAACCAGTGATTTTTTTTCCCTACGTAAGCACGCAAGAAAAATGAAACAAAGGGGTAGAACACAAAAAAATCCCTGTGAATTTTCAAAAGGCAAATTTTATAACCCCTGCAATATTACTGCTTACTACCAGTTCCTTTCTGACCCAGTCAGATGTAAGAGGCCCCTAACTGGATCCAAGTCAGTTCATTCCTGGATCAAATTCATTCCTGGACCCAGACCAGTTTCTGTTGCGACTCCAAACTCAGTTTGGATCACATATTTGCTCAAATAAACTAGGAGAGCTCAAAACACAAATCCGTGGAGCTCTGAAATCTGAGAGGGAACTTACCGATGATCCCCAGCTGCTCTGAGAAATCAATGGATACAAGCGAGTCCTGCAGGTACCTTGCGTGTTCACTCATTGCTTCTAGGGATCGCTAGAAGCTCCACTTCAGATCCCACTTCTGGTACCATCTGATAAAATAAAAACTTCAGAATTTAGCCGGGCGCGGCGGCTCAAGCCTGTAATCCCAGCACTTTGGCAGGCCGAGACGGGTGGATCACGAGGTCAGGAGATCGAGACCATCCTGGCTAACCCGGTGAAACCCCATCTCTACTAAAAAATAAAAAAAACTAGCCCGGCGAGGTGGCGGGCACCTATAGTCCCAGCTACTTGGGAGGCTGAGGCAGGAGAATGGCATAAACCCGAGAGGTGGAGCTTGCAGTGAGCTGAGATCCGGCCACTGCACTCCAGCCTGGGCAAGAGCGAGACTCCGTCTCAAAAAAAAA
>NW_016813672.1:779778-784169 GCF_001698545.2 Rhinopithecus bieti
AAAAAAAAAAAAAAAAAAAAAAAACTTCAGAATTTAAAGGATTTTGATTGAGCAATGATTGATTCATGAACTGGGCAGCCCCTGGAATCACAGCAGATTCACAGAGACTTCAGGGGTGCATCCTCATCAGAACAAATTCATAGAGAAAAAAGTTAAAGTGATGTACAGGAAATGGAAGTGAGGTACAGAAATAGCAAAATTGGTTACAACTCCACCTATGTCTTATTTGAATGCAGTTTGAACACTCAGCAGTCTATGAGTGGCTGAAATATGACTGCTGGGATTGGCCAACACTCAGCTATTGTTATGAGTACATACTATTAAGTTAGGTTTTCAATTTTGTCTATTAAGCTAGGTTACAGTTCATCCACAAGGACTCAAACATAGAAGAGTCCTTCACATTTAGTTTGCTTTAATCTACATCATCCTATGGATGGGGAACTGAGTTCACCTCCAAAGCCAATTGATAGTGGCTGCCCAGAATGTTGTACTGAGGAGCAGCCTGATCTTTGTTGGAGCTCAGTAAATAGTTAGCAAGGTCTGCATGGGCTGATATGAGTGACTGCAGCCTGGCTGAATGGTGTCTCCCAGGAAAATATATCCACATCCTAATACCTGTGCTGTCAGAAATGTTATAGAGATTTGCAGGAGAAAAAAAACAAAAACAAAACCTGATGTGTTCTAGAATCTATGTGTTCCCATAAAGTCTTCGCATGAGTGACTCCATTTTGGTTTGGTTTCGTTTGTTGGGGACTAGTGCATGAGACTAGTCTAAAACAACATCCTCTCATAATTTTTTTTTTAATCCCTTTTCGGTCAGCCTGTCACTTAGGTGAAAGTGTAACCAAAATTTAGGGTCTTAGTGTCACTCTCAGTTACCATTATTTTGGGTTTCAGCACATCACTTATAGGTTACGGTGTCCTCATGGTTGCACATTTCTTTCAGCTCCTGTTATTCCAGTTGAAGAGAACATATGATGTTCTAGAGATGGCTGCATGCAAGCATTTAAAACCTTTGCAAGAATACAGTGCACCAGGGAGACTCTTATGTTTATTGGGAGGATAATACCGAGTTTGGAATATGCCCCTTACCCAAGGTCTTCCCCAAGCCAAACCTCCTAAAATCAAGTAGATCAAAGAATGGGCTAAAGAGTTTACTCACTTAACTAAGCAATCTCTTTGTTAATCTTTTATCCCTGAATTTCTATAATCTACATTTGATGGATTTCTTCATAGGCCACAAGTGCTAGCATCTGCACAGGTACTTCTGTTTATCCAATCCTATCATAATTTTCATAAGAGAATTTGGAGTCTATTGTGTAACTGTAGCCTTTACAGGATTTGCTATAGAGTTTATGATGAGGGATAAGTTTCTAATCATTGCTTCTTTTACTTTAAACTATGGAAAAACGACCAAATGATGCCCTTTTAGAAGAGTGAAGTCCTTCTGGCAATGTTCTCTTTAACCCATAATGTGAGTTACGAGGAGTGAACCAATGTTTTGTTTTGACTGATTATGAGGCAACACATGTACCCTTAAAGTGTCTTACCTACGTTAGGTCTTCATCTTTTGTCTATCAAAGGGTAAGCTTATCCACGTGTAAGGTTGGCTGCAAACTCCTTCACAAACAAAAGTACATCCCATTAGTACCTAACAGACCCCTTTTCCACTTCTATTGTTCATAGAGCCATAGTGAGAAGAAAACATTCAAAGATAAGAGTTTCATGACAATAGAAGTCTTAATCTGTGAACTTAGGAAAAGCTGTTTACATCAAGGATACCATCTTCCTCTTGGGAGACATTTTCCTGGTTACTTTACCTCAAGGGTTGCAAGGAGTACACAGTAACAAAAGTGTGGAGGGACCCTACTCATTTGCGAGGCCATAAACCCAAAGCCCAAAGTTCTGAAGTTTTGTTGCAGTATGGATGGCAAGGACAGTCTTTTGCTGATGTTTCCAGAAGATTCAAACCTTAGAAATCTTTCTTTACCTGGTGAAAATAAATTGTAGCATAATAATCTACTGTTACAACATCAGCCCTCTTACAAGAAAAGCTTTCATACAACTAGAAATCATGCATTGAAAATAACAATTGAACAAAATCTTTTTATAAGATGTTTAAATGGACCACCAGGTACCCAAAGCTTTAATTATTTTTCTAGGAATATAGGATCAAGCATTGGTTACAAACTATTTTAAACAATTTCAGTACTAGCTGGTTTAATATGAAAGTAATTTATTCTTCCAATTATATGGTCAACTTTAGAATAAGTGCAATGTGGTGCTGAGAAGAATGTAGATTCTGTTGATTTGGGGTGGAGAGTTCTGTAGATGTCTATTAGGTCTGCTTGGTCCAGAGCTGAGTTCAAGTCCTGAATATCCTTGTTGATTTTCGGTCTCGTTGATCTAATGTTGATAGTGGGGTGTTAAAGTCTCCCACTATTATTTTGTGGGAGTCTACATCTCTTTGTAGGTCTCTAAGAACTTGCTTTATGAATCTGGGTGCTCCTGTATTGTGTTCATATATGTTTAGGTTAGTTCTTGTTGCATTGATGACTTTACCATTATGCAGTACCCTTCTTTGTCTCTTGATCTTTGTTGGTTTCAAGTCTGTTTTATCACAGACGAGGACTGAAACCCTTGCTTTTTTTTTCTCTTTCCACTTGCTTGGTAAATATTCCTCCATCCCTTTATTTTGAGCTTATGTGTGTCTTTGCATGTGAGATGGGTCTCCTAAATACAGCACACCGATGGGTCTTGACTCTTTATCCAATTTGCCAGTCTGTGTCTTTTAATTAGGGAATTTAGCCCATTTACATTTAAGGTTAATATTGTTATGTGTGCATTTGATCCTGTCATGATGCTAGCTGGTTATTTTATCCTTTAGTTGATGCAGTTTCTTCATATTGTGGATGATGTTTACAATTTAGTATGTTTTTACAGTTGCTAATACCAGTTGTTCCTTTCCACGGTTAGTGCTTCCTTCAGGAGCTCTTGTACGGCAGGCCTGGTGCTGGAAAAATCTCCCAGCCTTTGCTTGTCTGTAAAAGATTTTATTTCTCCTTTGCTTATGAAGCTTAGTTTGGCTGGATATGAAATTCTGGGTTGAAAATTCTTCTCTTTAAAAATGTTGATTATTGGTCCCCACTCTCTTCTGGCTTGTAGAGCTTCTGCTGAGAGATCCACTGTTAGTCTGATGGCCATCCCTTTATGGGTAACCTGGCCTTTCTCTCTGGCTGCCCTTAACATTTCTTTCTTCACTTCAACCTTGGTAAATCTGACAATCATGTCTTGGGGTTCTTCTTCTTGAGGAGTATCTTTGCAGTATTCTCTGTATTTCCTGAATTTGAATGTTGGCCTGTCTTGCTAGATTGGGGAACAGAGGCCTCAGAAATAACACCACACATCTACGACCATCTGATCTTTGACAAACCTGACAAAAACAAGCAATGGGGAAAGCATTCCCTATTTAATAAATGTTGTTGGGAAAACTGTCTAGCCATATGCAGAAAACAAACTGGACTCCTTCCTTACATCTTATACAAAAATTAACTGAAGATGGATTAAAGACTCTCATATAAGACCTAAAAGCATAAACACTCTAGAAGAAAACCTAGGCAATACCATTCAGGACATAGGCATAGGCAAAGACTTCATGACTAAAACACTGAAAGCAATGGCAACAAAAGACAAAATAGACAAATGGGATCTGATTAAACTAAAGAGCTTCTGCACAGTAAAAGAAACGATCATCAGAGTGAAAAGGCAACCTACAGAATGGGAAAAGTTTTGCAATCTATCCATCTGACAAAGGGCTAATATCCAGAATCTACAAAGAACTTCAACAAATTTACAAGAAAAAAAAAACATCAAAAAGTGGGCAAAGGATATGAACAGACACTTCTCAAAAGACATATGCAGCCAACAAAAAAAAAAAAAAAAAAAAAAGCTCATCACTGATCATTAAAGAAATGCAAATCAAAACCACAATGAGATACCAATTCAAACCAGTTAGAATGGTGATCATTAAAAAGTCAGGAAACAACAGATACTGGAGAGGATGTAGAGAAATAGGAATGCTTTTACACTGTTGGTGGGAGTGTAAATTAGTTCAACCATTCTGGAAGATGGTGTGGCAAGTCCTCAAAGATCTAGAACCAGAAATACCATTTGACCCAGCATTCCCATTACTGGCTATATACCCAAAGGATTATAAATCATTCCACTATAAAGACACATGGACACGTATGTTTATTGTGACACTGTTCACAATAGCAAAGACTTGGAACCAACCCAAATGCCCATCAGTGATAGACTGGATAAAGAAAATGTGGCAAATATACACCATGGAATACTATGCAGCCATAAAAAAAGATGAGTTCATGTCCTTT
>NW_016813672.1:787262-821712 GCF_001698545.2 Rhinopithecus bieti
AAAAAAAAAAAAAAAGCTCATCACTGATCATTAAAGAAATGCAAATCAAAACCACAATGAGATACCAATTCAAACCAGTTAGAATGGTGATCATTAAAAAGTCAGGAAACAACAGATACTGGAGAGGATGTAGAGAAATAGGAATGCTTTTACACTGTTGGTGGGAGTGTAAATTAGTTCAACCATTCTGGAAGATGGTGTGGCAAGTCCTCAAAGATCTAGAACCAGAAATACCATTTGACCCAGCATTCCCATTACTGGCTATATACCCAAAGGATTATAAATCATTCCACTATAAAGACACATGGACACGTATGTTTATTGTGACACTGTTCACAATAGCAAAGACTTGGAACCAACCCAAATGCCCATCAGTGATAGACTGGATAAAGAAAATGTGGCAAATATACACCATGGAATACTATGCAGCCATAAAAAAAGATGAGTTCATGTCCTTTGAAGGGACATGGATGAAGCTGGAAACCATCATTCTCAGCAAACTATCACAGGAACAGAAAACCAAATACCGTATGTTCTCACTCATAAGTGAGAGTTGAACAATGAGAACCCATGGATACAAGGAGGAGAACATCACATACCAGGGCCTGTTGGGGGGTGTGGGGGGCTAAGGGATTGATAGCATTAGGAGAAATACCTAATGTAGATGACGGTTCAATGGGTGCAGCAAGCCACCACAGCACATGTATACCTATGTAACAAACTCGCACATCCTGCACATGTGTCCTAGCACTTAAAGCACAATAATTTAAAACAAGTATTTTCTTGATATTTAGTTCCTTTTGTTTTGCTTGGGTATCTTTATACAAGGAAATTTGGTTATTTCCATGGTTTACAGTAGCATAATAACTATAATTGTGATTGTCAGCATATACTTAGACATTGGAATTTTAGAAATCCCATACAATTTTGGAATATATATTAGTATTATTCATGAAAATATTATCTAGAGGCTTGAACATCATTTTGGCAATCCCATGTACCTAAACATGTCAAATAATCCTGTTTACCTCTCATCTGGATGTTTTCAGGGGCCCTCTGATCCATCAAGAAACACAGGTATTAGAAAAGACAATTTTGAAAGTGAAGTTTGATTTTGGAATTTCAGAGTACCATAAATTATTTTGCCAAAATGATGACTCAAATTTTAAAGCAAAAACCTTTTATAATCTTTAAAAAAAATAAAAAACACATTCTACTGTTTTTATACACCTTGCATGTAAAACTGTTTCTAATAGTCTTAATTGCATGTTACAATCTTAGCAATTTTAACTTTAACATAAAACCGCGTAAATTATGTTTCCATAAGGTTTGACTGTTTCCAGCACAGCTAGGGCGTGGCCAACTCCACATGGCCCCAGGTCTTACCTACCTGGAAGGCAGGCAAGTTAAAACAATTTTCAAAAGCAAAAGAAGCAGTTTATGACCTTAAGGTATTTAGCAAACCTAATATTTGAACATAATTTAGAACACATATTTACATTTGGAAGACAAATGTATTTTACCAATAATCTTTAAAACTGTATTTCCCAAAGACTGCTAAAGCCCATGAACTAAAACACATTACACATTCTACTTTTCTGACAAAACGTCTGATTAACCAGTTTACACAGAGAAAGAGGCCAGAGACTGGTAAGAAATTCTTATCGTTTTGCTGGCATGCCAGGTTTCTGGATTCTCTCTCCCTGAGCAGCCCTGGCAACCATGCTTGACTATACGCAAACAAACATATTACCAAGAATTAAGAATATTCAAGGATATATTACAAATTTTGGAGAAACTAAGCAGAAATATATCTTAAGTTCTATTTGTAAGAATATACTCAACACCCTTAAAACATCAGGAAGCCTCAAGTCCAACATGTTAGTTTAAGGATAAAAAGCTATGGTATGCTCCATTAATTCCTGAAGCCCGACAAAGGTAGCTTAGGGGTTCCAGATAAATGGAATGAATGACTTGCTAGAAATGCATAGGAAACAAAATAACTATTCACAGAACCAAATAAAAGCCTTCCACTAGAAACTAAAAAGCATCATGGTTTTTTATATATGGATACACAAGCAAAGCCTGAGGGGAACAAATGGCAAACTAATGAAAACTAGAAACAAAAACAGATAAACAGGAAACCAACTCTAAATGTTTCTGCTCAATTTACCCTGGAGGCTACAGTGTTATCTAGGGCCCCCAAAGCCCCACATATTGAATATTTTATTCCTGATACACAATTCAATATCCTTAAGTTCACCAATGTCATTACAAATTCTGTGTGATCAAGAAATTCACCTTAGGCACATGACTAACAAATACTTTAGCACTATCCACTCAACAGTAAACACAGTGTGAAGCAATGCAAGCCATGTATGTGAAATTTGCCTCCACACTAAATCCAGCTTTATACTTAACTATATTAAAAAGAGAATGCCAAACAGCTGATGCATTTTTACAATAGTTGTTACTTTAATCAATACTAAGAGCTTTAACTATGAAAATGTTAATTAGCCAATTATTTCCAATTCTTATCAGATTTCAAAGAATATTTTATTAAACATTTTCCACATCTTTCTTCCCTGCTTAATGATTCCTTACCACACTGTTTCATAATAACCTTTTCAAATCTGTAATTTGAACTTTTAGGTAACTTTTGAATTATACAAAGTCTTTTTTTTCCACTAATAACAACATAACCCTTTGTGGCACATTTTGTATGCAGAATTACATGTTAACTATAATTTTAGTCATAGTAACCTAAAACTTTAGTAAGACCCTAAAAAGCAAGAAATTCTGAACTATCAGATATGGTTATTTATAGATAAGAACGATTCTACAATTTTTGAAACATATTTCCCCTATCACAACACTTTCTTAATTGGAAATTACTCAGACATTAAATGAGTATCAAAAATAACTAAGATTTTAATTTACACAAAAGTTTACCTAAAACATTTATCCCATTCACGTAACTTTTACTTTTAACAAGGGAGACGTAAGACATCAATCAACATATGTAAAACGATCATTGGTTTAGTCTGGAAAAGAAGGACAACTCGAGGTGAGGAAGGGGTTGGGGCTTTCAGGTCACAGTTGGGAGACAAATGGTTGCATTCTTTTGAGTTTCTGATTAGCCTTTCCAAAGGAAGGAAGCAGATATGCATTTATCTCAGTGAGACTTTGAATAGAATGGAAGTAGGCTGGCTCTAAGCAGCTCCCAGCTTGAACCCTGACACTTAAACATACTTAGCAAAGACAGACAAAAAATACAAACTGAAGCTGAAAGGTTCCCTTGTCCCCCTCACAGGGCGTGCAACGGACCTGTGGCTCACTTTCTCAGTGCCCCACTCCTTAAACCTCTAGGGAAGCACACAGACCCTCACGGCAGTGTCGAGGGGTAAATGTTTACAGCTGAAGCCCCAGGGTAAACAGGTGCTCTGTTGAGTCTGCCATCTACAGGTGGCTTGTGTTAACCAGCTCAATTAGACCCGCTTCCTTATCACAAGGACAGAGGGATTTCTGTATCCCAGGGCTTCTTACCTTGGTGTACCAGGAGAATTGAAGCACACACGGGCTTGGAGAATGAGTACAAGGTCTTAGTGAGTAGAAGTAGCTCTTAGCAGATGGGGGAGCCAGAAGGGAGATGGTTTCCCCTGGAAAACTTCGCGTCATTCCACCAGTGGATGGCCTGGCCTGTCAACCTGCTAGTGGCTGTTAGAGTGCTCTTCTGCCAGTGCGCTCTCAATGACCAGTGGCTTGTATCTTCCTCTGCCGAAGTGTTCCTCACAAACATCCAGCTGCTTTCTGTGTCTACCTGCTGGGGTTGGGAGGGGAGGGGAGCCTCCGGTTTTTATAGGCCCAAGATGGAGGTGTGGCAGGCCAGGATGGTCTTGGGAAACGCAACATTTGGGCAGGAAATACCTGTCCTCACCTAGGTCCGTGGGAGTGGAGCCCTAGCCAGGAACCCACCTTTCTCTACCCAGCACTTCCCTTCCCCTCCTCCATATCATTTAAAGGGATCATGCTCTTCCCTTCCCAGCACTTTCCTACCGAGACAAAATGTAGGCTGACAATTCTGAAGGCCTTTTATTTTTATTCTACCAATACTTTTAAAGCTAGCTTGTTTGCTACAGTTATACTTAGGCCATGTGAACTTGAAAATTGCTTAGACTTATTTACTTAATTTATGAATGCTCCTTTACTTATAAGCCAATTTGGTAGACAAAACATATAACAATAAGTATATATACAAATAAATGCATCTAGACATGTATACACACACATAAACGAAGATCCAATTGCTTGGAACCTTAGCCATGAGAAAACAATACAAGCTTGACAGTTTTACTTTGTCCCAATAGATAACCCAAGGAAGGCTGTGAACCAAAATTTGAGATAAAGCAGTCTCCATGGCAGTTTTATTTTTAAAGGCTAAACCTCTCCAGGCTCCAAGGAGCACTGGGGCCAAACAGTACCAAAGCAGGGTGTGACACATTAACTAGGCGCCCTGCTTACAACAGCAGCACAAAAGCCTGGATATATGCAATGCCATCCCACTTTCCCATTAGACAGTAAACTTCAGATTCTAAACAATTTTGGAGCCAAGCAGCATTGCAACTGTGATAGAAAATTCTAAGGACAGCTTAATACTAGACCTCAGAACCTCTGCCAAGGGCATCCCCTTTGGGCAGGTTGAGGTCCGCAGGACCCACAGAGCATCCTCCTTTGGGGTCCAGTCTTAGAGTACCAGATGTCTCTGGGCTTACTTAAGTGGGCACCACTTTGCATGCATTCCCTCCAAAGCCTGCTATGAGCTTTACTTTGGTACCTGAGTGTAATCCCCGACTTTTAGCATCCTTATAATTTGATAAGACCATGCTTTCCTGTGCTTCACGTTTTGTGAACTTTAATGATAAGAACTGGAGGCTGGGTGGGTTTCCTTTGTTCTTAGCCAGTTGAATAGGGGAAGGAAAGAATTTAGCATAAGAAAAGAAGGTTTAAGTCGCCTGAGACATGTGCGAGTTTGCTCCAACCTGCGATGCAGGTAGGGATCAGGGATGACATGCAGAAGAGATTAAAAAAAAAAAAAAATGTCCTTTCCCCCTTCAGGGCAGGGCAATTACTCTTATTCATTTCTAAGGCCTTCAGGCAGTATTGGGGAGTGACTCCAGCCAACTGCCCTCAATTTCCAAGGAGCTACTAGGAAACAACTGCTGAAAGACCGAAAAAGAAAGAAAAGAAAACAAAAAGGAAAAGATCCAGGTTTCTTAAGAAATCTGGGTGGTGATGGTCAGGCTTCTCCACAAGAAAATCCTTCAGTTTCACTGACCCTGGAGAGAAACCTGCAGTTACGTCCATTGTTTAGGTACTACCCACCAAGGGTCCCTGGTTGGAAAAGAAAAGACATTCCACGTATGGAACAGAAAGGAAAAGGAGGAAGGAGAAGAATAAATCCCAAACTTTGGGCTTACCTCTTCCTCCTGGCTGGATCACTAAAATATGTTAATAGTAGAAGAGTGTCCAGGTCCTTGGCGGCTTGAACAAAGAATTGGACAAAACACATAAACAAAGCAAGAAAGGAATGAAGTGATTTATTGAAAATGAAAGTCAAGCGGGCACCTGTAATCCCAGCTACTTGGGGGGCTGAGGCAGGTGAATGGCGTGAACCCGATATGCGGAGCTTGCAGTGAGCGGAGATTGCACCGCTGTACTCCAGCCTGGGAAAGAGCCAGACTCCATTTCAAAAAAAGAAAAAAGAATGTACACTCCACAGTGTGGGAGTGGGCCTGAGCATAGGAGCTCAATAGCTCCATTACAAAATTTTGGGGAGTTTAAATATCCCCTAAGAGGATCTCATTGGTTACTTGAGGTACACCCTATGTAAAAGGAGAGGATGAAGTGAAGTTACAAAGTCATTTACTTGGCCTATGCCCTATGGAGAGGATATTTCCTGTCATAGCTGACGTGTGAATTGGCCTTATGTTCCCCGCCTCCAGACCCTATTTTCCTGCCTCATCTAAACATATGTAGATACACAAATATATACCACTGTGTTACAGTTGCCTGCGGTACTTAGCACAGTCAAATGCTATACCAGTTTATAGCCTAGGAGCAATAGGCTATACCATATAGCCTAGGTGTGTCATGGGCTATATACCATCTAGGTTTGTGTAAGTACATGCTGTGCTGTTAGCACAACGACAAAACTGCTTAACAACACATTTCTCAGGATGTATCCCCACTGTTAAGCAACAAATGATTGTATTTCATAGGGCTATTGTCAGAATTAACTGAAATAATTTACATAAAGCATTCAGAAGAATATCTGGCACTTGGTTTTCATTCTGTAAGGTTTTGTAGTTATTATCATTAGTACTATTCCCAAGAAGTCTTACAGAGGGTAAAACAGAAAATCAGAGGGGAGCTCAAATAATAAACATAAACCATTGATAGAAATCTATTGTATGTGCTTCCAGCTGTATTTTATTCCCATTTATTTCTGACACCAGGGCCTTAAGGGATCAAACAGTTCCTGAAAACTTTGGCAAGTCATTTCGAAAGAGTCTGCATGGGCTTTTCAAAAGACATCTTTTGGTTGTCTTCTGTCAACTTGGAAGTTGACTGTTTCTGTCTGAAAGTGCACAGCTCTGTGTAAAAAGTAAAGTAGAGGTTCTTCTTCAAAGACTTCCCTCACCATCTAATTAGGAATAAATAGTAACTTCTCTTAGAAGCAAAATTTATTCAAAGACCTGTGCTAACATTCTTAAATATCAGCTAGCCATAATAAAGAAATCAATGTACCTTACGTTCCTAGCTCCCACTAAGGGAGGAAACCACCCCTCATATCGTCTTATGCCCAATTTCTGCCTCCAAAGAAAGAAGTAAAAACTAAAAGGTAGAAATGAAATCCACAGGCAGACAGCCCAGTGCCGCACCCTGGGCCTGGTAGTTAAAGATCGGCCCCTGACCTAATCAGTTATGTTATCTGTAGATTACAGACATTGTATAGAAATGCACTGTGAAAAGCCCTATCCTGTTTTGTTCTGATCTAATTACTGGTGCATGGAGCCCCCAGTCACGTACCCCATGCTTGCTCAATCAATCATGACCCTCTCACACGCACCCCCTTAGAGTTGTGAGCCCTTAAAAGGGACAGGAATTGTTCACTCGATAGGGTTCGGCTCTCGAGACAGGAGACTTGCCGACATCCCTGGCCGAATAAACACATTCCTTCTTTAACTCGGTGTCTGAGTTTTGTCTGTGGCTCGTCCTGCTACACCACAATTTAACCCCCTATAAATACTGAATGCGAGTTCCCATTCCAGCCAATGGAAACCGGAAACAGTAGTAGGGTGGATGTGTCAGGTTATAAATTACCCTGTCTCCTTTGTTCGGTATACTCTCATGGCAAAACTGCTGGCGAGTGTGCCATTTCTGCAGAAAGTATAAAAACGGCCTTGCTGAGGAAATTAATGTTCAAGTGCTATTTCTTTATGGCATTGGGGAAGAAGCATTCCGAACATCTGCATACAGAGGAATGGGATGGGAGACAAGTGTATGGATTCTCTGCCTCATGCTCCTCTGAACCTAGAAAGTTTGAGACAGGTCTCAGTTAACTTAGGAAGTTTATTTTGCCATGGTTGAGGATGTGCCTGTGAGATAGCCTCAGGAGGTCCTGACAATGTGTCCAAGGTAGTGAAGGCACAGCTTGGTTTTACACATTTTAGGGAGACATGAGATACCAATCAATATGCATAAGAAGTACATTGGTTCGGTCTGGGAAGAAGGGACAACTTACATCAAAGGCAGGAAGATTCAAAACTGGGAAGGAGCTTCCAGGTAACATATAGGTGAGACACAAATGATTGCATTCTTTTGATTTCTGATTAGCCTTTCCAAAGGAGGCAATTAGATATGCATCTGTCTCAGCAGAGGGATAACTTTGATTAGAATGGGAGGCAGGTTTGCCTTAAGCAGTTTCCAGCTTGAGTTTTCCTTAGTAATTTTGGGGGCCCAAGATATTTTCCTTTCACACTCCCCAACAGCCCTCTAGTTGCAAACTTTTTGTAGAGCTCAGAAGTGTCTGTTACCTCAAAGATCATAAAGTGTTTAAGGTTAAAAATTATCAATTCCATCCTCTTGAATACAGAGATAGGACGCCCAAACTCAGGAAGAATATAACTTGCCCAAATTCCACACTTATTGATAACTACAAACAGATTCCCTAATGTTAAACAAAAATTATAGGACTCCGTGGTTTTGGACTAAACTCCTGCACTAGACCCCAACAGATGAGACTAAAATAAAAATGGAGTCATTCATGCTAAAGTTTCAGTCACAAACTAAAGCTAAGTTGTTATCTGACCTTCCAAGACATCATGAGAGAGAGATAACAGCCAATTTCCAAACAGGTCATTTTCAATCCTCAATCAGCAAGATAATGGAGTTCTCTCTGTTTTAATCCTTACAACAAAAAGTAGCCTCAGGTAATCTGACACTAACTAATAAGTAATCCTTCTATTTTTCTGTCCCCTGTCCTCACATGATCAAGCCTGTTTTACTGCTCAACTCATTGGAACAATTATTTTTATTTTGCAGGATGAAGTTGTCAACCCAAAAGGAAGAGACTAAGACCAAAATGTAATTTCAAGAGTTTGTTTGAGCCAAAGTGAAGACACCTGTTCAAAAAGCCCTGGGGAGTGTTATGGCAGCCTTTATTACAAACAGGTTTTTAAAGCAAAGGAAACAAGGAGTGGGCTGATACAAAGTTGTTTGACAGGAATTACCATTGGCTTACAGAAATAACATTAGCCAGCGATTGGCTATACATTGTTGAAATAGAAGGGTATGAGTTATGGTGTCCAGTGTATGGCATTTTATGGCTTCTTGGTATCAGTTAGTCTAAAGCCCACATACTCTCAAGAGATTGTTATTTAGCTCAAGGAGGAGTGACAGAATTGCTGTTTCATTCCAATGCCTCTCTGGGCCTAATAATTTAAAGGTGATCACCTTTTCAGGTAAAAGTTTCTTTTCTTCTTTTTAAAATAAAAAAATGTTGCCCAAATCTAGAATTGCATATAAAACCAATTAAGATCCATAGTAGTTAGGGTTCTCTAGGGGGACAGAACTAATAGGATAGATATATATATGAAGGGGAGTTTATTAGGGAGTATTGACTCACACGATCACAAGGTGAGGTCCCACATCTGTAAGCTGAAGAACAAGGATGTCAGTCCGAGTCCCAAAACTTCAAAAGTAGGGAAGCCAATGGTGGAGCCTTCAGTCCGTAGTTGAAGGTCCAAGAGTCCCAATGCTGGAAGAACTTGGAGTCCAATACTTGAGGGCAGGAAGCATCCAGCACAGGAGAAAGATGTAGACTGGAAGACTCAGCCAGACTAGTCCTTCCATGTTCCTCTGCGGGCTTTTATCCTAGCCGCATTGGCAGCTAATTAGATGGTACCCACCCAGAGTGAGGGTGGGCCTGCCTCTCATAGTCCACTGACTCAAATGTTAAGTTCCTTTGGCAACACCCTCATAGACATACCCAGGAACAATACTTTTTATCCTTCAATCCAATCAAGTTGACATTGAATATTAACCATCACAAGATCTTTAAATTAAATTGTAATCTTGTCATTTGACCCTAATATCCAAATATTTACAAAGCTTTTTAGAAAGAGGCAGGAGAATATTCTTCTCTGTAAGAGTCTATCAGCTTCCCTTCCCACATTCAACAAGGATAGGCGATAGTGGCCTCACCTTTATGCTCTGGTGTCCGTTCACTATCAGCAAAGCTGCAGAATAAATTAACCAGAGTGAAAATTGTTTCTAGGACTAACACTCAAACAAAATGTTTTCAGTAAGCTCCCTTTAGTGTAATGTTTACCCAATACCCAGACACTAATTATACCATTTCTGGAACATTTCTGAATCAGTGAGTATCGATAGAAAAAAAAGAATTATTTTGTTACATTTGTGTTGAAAATTTCTCAGGAAGCATACCCTTGTTGGAGGCTTTTGAGTAACTTGGTTGAATTCATCTTCACAAATACTTTGTGAAGTGCTTTGCTAGTATTGCAGGAAAGGGGTCCCAATCCAGACGCCAAGAGAGGGTTCTTGGATCTTGAGCAAGAAATAATTCAGGGCGAGTCTGTTATGCCCAGACCGTTTATTCCCCGAAGAAGACCACCAGAGTCCAGAGTCAAAGCCAAGCGGCAAGGATCTTTACTGCAAGTTCGAACTTGGTCCCTCTGCTCCACAGCATACAAGAGGGCCCCGAACGATGCATGTGCTCGCTTTTTATAGCCCGATGTAAACAGGATATGTAAGGTTACAGAGGAACAAGGGAATTCTTTTGGATACAGCATTACAATTGGTTAACATTTTAAGTTATACATTTAGCAGTTTTTTTCATTGGTTTCCGTGCTTTCAGTAAAACCACTCCACAAACGGTTGTGACCTTATCGGGGACTCTCCAGGTGGTGTTTTTCTTTTCTTTTTCTTTTTTTTTTTTGTTTTTTTTTGAGACGGAGTCTCGCTCTGTCGCCCAGGCTGGAGTGCAGTGGCCAGATCTCAGCTCACTGCAAGCTCCGCCTCCCAGGTTTACGCCATTCTCCTGCCTCAGCCTCCCGAGTAGCTGGGACTACAGGCGCCCGCCACCACGCCCGGCTACTTTTTTGTATTTTTTAGTAGAGACGGGGTTTCACAGTGTTAGCCAGGATGGTCTCAATCTCCTGACCTCGTGATCCGCCCGTCTCGGCCTCCCAAAGTGCTGGGATTACAGGCTTGAGCCACCGCGCCCGGCCCAGGTGGTGTTTTTCTAAAGTTGAGACAAATGGAGGAATGTTTGTACTGGGCCCAGGAAGTTGAGACAAATGGAGGAATGTTTGTACTGGGCCCAGGACTGAGATATATGTTTGATTCCTTACAAGTCCACAGACTGAAGTGAAAGCAAGTTTATTAGGAAAGTGAAGGGATAAAAGAATGGCTACTCCATGGACAGAGTAGCCCCGAGGGCTGCTGGTTATCATTTTTATGGTTATTTCTTGAGGATACGCTAAACAAGGGGTGGATTATTCATGCCTCTCCTTTTCAGACCATATAGGATAACTTCCTGATGTTGCCATGGCATTTGTAAACTGTCATGGTGCTGGTGGGAGTGTAGCAGCGAGGACCTGACCAGAGGTCACTCTCATTGCCACCTTGGTTTTGGCAGATTTTAGCTGGCTTCTTTACTGCAACCTGTTTTATCAGTAACGTCTTTATGACCTGTATCTTGTCTTGACTTCCTATCTTATCCTGTGATTTAGAATACCTTAACACTCTGGAAATGCAGTCCAGTAGGTCTCAGCCTCATTTTACCCAGCTCCTAGTTAAGAAGGAGTTGCTCTGGTTCCAATGCCTCTGACACTAGGATCTTCACTTTACATGGAAGGAATGGAAAGGGCCCAGCAATTCTCTTAGAGTTGCACTGCAGTACTTAGCAGAAAAAGTATTAAATTCAAAGACTTCCTCCCTTTGTAACCATAATAGGTTCACTGCTTGATGCACACAGCAAGTCAATACAGCAAGACACTGGGTTGCAACAGAAAAAGAGGTTTAATTGTGGGGTCATCAAATGAAGAGATGGGAGGAAACCTCAAATCCATCTCCCCGAGAAATGTGTAATTAGAGTTTATAACGGGTTTGGAGTTGGCCGAAGTGTGAAGATGATTGATTAGTTGAAGAGCGCAGGGTGAAGTACAGGACAAGGACAGGAAAAAGTGTATTTTCATGCTGATCGCATTCATCTGTGGGGATCTTCAAACTGGTTACTGAAATTTAGGGTCTGAAAAACATCTTAAACGATGCTTAAACAAAAGTCTTATGATTCTAAGGTCAGACAGAGGTCCTGTCTGTAGGAACAATGGGGATGCAAATCAATCCTTAAACAGTCTTACACCCCCATTACCAGAAATCCTAACTATAGGAACAATGAGGTGGCAGATGGGCAGTATCTAGTGGTATGTGACATTCAGCAACAAGGAAGTGAGCCAAAGTGTACCCTGATTAATGCTTAATTATAGCTATTAATATCTTTTCTGGCCAGGACCTGGCATGCAATTCTTGTCAACCCTGTGGGAATGGTTTCAACTTTAGCGACTAAACCATGTCACTTTTCAGGTTATTGTACAGTCAGATCTCTTTCTTTCATATGTGGAGCTTATCACATGGAGTTCAATAATTTTCAAGTCCAAAGACCTCTCTGTTTCACATAGACAGCTACCACTAAAAATGGTAACTAAAATGACTACATGAAGCACTAGCCAGAGTTAAAATAATAACATCCCCAAGCTAGCCAGAATTTGTAACACACACTATGTTGAAAAATGCAAATGCCTAAAATATCAAGGTCATACATATTCTAAGCCAAAGGGAGCAGAAGAAACTGGAGTCCCATTCTACAGACATTTATTTTACATGCATTATGTATCAGATACATTGCTAGGAGGATAATGTAGAATGGATGGAACATGATTCCTGTTCCCAGGAGGTTTGCTTGTGTTGTAAGAAGATAGGCACATAAGAAATGATTTTATGACATATAAGAAGTCAGGCTGGGTACAGTGGCTCATGCCTGTAATCCCAGCACTTTGGTAGGCCGAGGTGGGTGGATCACCTGCAGTCAGGAATTCGAGACCAGCCTGGCCAACATGGTGAAACCCCATCTCTACTAAAAATACACAATTAGCTGGGCGTGGTGGTGGGCGCCTGTAATCCTAGCTACTTGGGAAGTTGAGGCACAAGACTTGCTTGAACCCAGGAGACAGAGGTTGCAATGAGTTAAGATCATCACTCCACTGCACTCCAGCCTGGCTATAGAGCGAGACTCCGTCTCAAAAAAAAAAAAAAAAAAAAAAAAAAGAAGTCAGACAGAAGTACAAAAATGTTACCATGAAAACACAGAGGCAGAGCCCCTACCCAGAATAAGGGAATCATAAAAGGCTTTAGGAAAGAGGAAACAAGTGAACTAAGGTTTGAAACATGATTTGGAGTTAGTTAACTGAGGAAAATAGGACAAAGAGTTAAAGGGCAAGAGGGTCAAGGAGAGGGGCCTATGCAGCTAACATTATTAGCAAAGACATGAAACACTAAAGTGGATGTGAGAAAACATGAGCAATTTTACATTATTAAAAGATAAAGTGCTTAACAGGGGATGGCTGGAAGTAGGACCTAAGACATAGGCAGAAGTCACTGTCATAGACAGCCATTAAAGATACAGATTTTAGGCCAGGCATGGTGGCTCATGCCTATAATCCCAGCCCTTTGGGAGGTCGAGGTGAGTGGATCACTAGAGGCCAGGCGTTCAAGACCAGCCTGGCCAACAGGAAGAAACCCCATCTCTACTAAAAATATAAAAATTAGCCTGGCATGGTGGGTCTTGCCTGTAATTCCAGCTACTGAGGGGGCCGAGACACCAGAATCGCTTGAACCTGGAAGGCAGAGGTTGCAATGTGCTGATATCATACCACTGCACTCCAGCCTGGGCAACAGAGTGAGACCCTGTCTCAAAAAAGAAAAAAAAAAATACAGATTTTAGCCAATGGGTAGTAAGCAATAAAATTCAGGAAGATGCAAAAAGTCAAGGCAGATGAAAATCAAAATTAAAAACAATATATAACATTCTGTAGAGTCATACAAGTGAAAATGGAAATATTGAGAAACTAGTGAAATAATTCTTAAATAATTAAGAATACCATTAAAACAAAATATCCTAGGAAGGAAACTCCCACTCTTATTAGATAATTGAGATAAAATTAGGGTATTTATCTTCATAGGAGAAAAATGTGTGCTTAAGTGCTAATATGATTTGTCTCACCAAGAGCCATTTGAAGATTCTTCATATTTTAACTATTTACAGAACATTTTACTATTCAAGGAAATCAGAATATTTCACCCCAAAATACACTTCTTTGACATAGTTTGAGATGGCTTCTCAGACAGCCAGCTAACAGAAGTGGCCCTGCAAAGCTGTCTTTTATGGGGGAGATTTGCATCTGTAGAGAATCTTCATTGATGCAGCCAGGCTTTCTCTGAGGCCCTGCCTTGTCCCAATGTAGGACAGATTAACTGACACTTTGACACCCTAAAGGTCTAAAAGAAACATTTACCATTCATTCTCTCTGAGGGCTCCTACCTAGGGATTTCATCTACATATAAGGCCACTTTCATAGGTAGGCCTCATCTTCTCCCCCTTTTATAACCTATCTTGCCACTAAAACCTGATTTACCACCTAGTTTTGGCCATGCTCCAAGCCCCTGTTCTTTCTGTAGCCTCAAGATGATATGGAAGCTTGTACACTCCATTGAGGAGCTGAGTAATCACTCTGCAACTCTTCCTCATATACACGTTAATAAATTTGTGTGCCATTTCTCCTATTAACCTGTCTTTTTTCTGCTGATTTTTCAGCAATCCTTCAGAGAGTGAAGGGCAAGTTTTCCCTTGGTCCCTACACTATCAAGCATGCAAACTGCCAAAAGCCTTTCTATCCACCCGGTGTGATAGGTCAAATATACTTCTTTATTAATTCCCAATAATTTAATAATTTAATTCTCGTTAGTAAAGTAAAATGGCATAGAGGTGAAAATTTAGATTTCAGGGTTTTTTTTTTTAATGTATGTTTGTTTTTTGCCCTTGTAACAAGTGGATGTCATTTTATGAATAGTGTTATGGCCCAGTGGGTTCTTCCTGCCCACTGCACAGAAAAGCCAATACACTGAGGCAATGGTGTTGCAATGGAGAAAGCATTTAATTATCACAAGGCAGCTTAGCAGCAGGACAGAAGACGTTTCTAATATCTGCCTCTCTAAGAGCTTGGAGGCTAGGATTTTTAAGGATAATTTGGCAGGCAAGGGGCTAGAGAATTGGTGCTGCCAATTGGTTGGGGATGAAATCATAGGACTGTTGAAACTGTCTTCATGTACTAACTCAGTTCTTGGAAAATGGGGAGTCACAAGAATCAGAGTGGCTGCCTGTAAACCCTGAAGCCACATTGCTACCAGGCTGCTTGCAGCCAAGGCTGAGTGTAAGAGGATAACTAGTCTGTCCTGTTTCTGCCCAATGTAGGACACTTTTCATTAGCAACTTTGACTCAGGAACTCTTTATCAACATGACCAAAACTTTCTCAGAAAGGTACCACAAACTGAGACTTTTCCTACCCAGTTTTTTTCTCTCTCTCTCTTTTCACAAATTAAGACCTGGATCATGGCCTGAAGGCTATCTCTATCTACTTTTCCTCCTTTCCACTTTATCTTTCAAAGGAGTTTCCACAGTAAATCCACTGCATATCTAATCCCTACCTAGGTATCTGTTTATCTGAAAGATGTGAATAAGAATTGATTTTGTTAGCATAATAAACCACCAATATTATAGCCTGATTAGGGCAAGCAGGAGAAAGACTTGTTTGCCTTGCAGATATTTTATTTTGAAAAGTGTAGAGGGCCATAGCTTCACACAGTGCTTAAAAATGTGAGATGGCCTCTTCAAGGGGCTGGAAAGCTAGAAGAGATCAGAGGGATAAATGTAAGGAGCGGAAGGATTGTGATATGGTTAAGTTTTGTGCCCCCACCCAAATCTTATCTTGAATTGCAAACCTGATGTGTTGAGGGAGAGAACTAGTGGGAGGTGATTGGATCATGGGAGTGATTTCCCCCCATGCTGTTCTCATGATAATGTGTGAGTTCTCACAAGATCTGATGGTTTTATAAGTATTTGGAAGTTCCCCCTTTGCTCACTGTTCTCTTTCACCTGCCACCACGTAAGATGTATCAACTTCCCCTTCTGCCACCATTGTAAGTTTCCTGAGGCCTCCCCAGCCATGCTGAACTGTGAGTCAATTAAGCCACTTTCCTTTATAAATGACTAGTCTCAGTTGTTTATTTATAGCACTGTAAGAACTAACTAATACAGGAAATTTTTACCATAGAGAGTGGGGTACTGCTAGAAAGATACCAAAAAATGTGGAAGTGACTTTGGAACTGGGTAACAGGCAGAGGTTGAAACAGTTCGGAGAGCTCAGAAGAAGACAGGATGATGTGGGAAAGTTTTGAACTTCCTAGAGACTTGTTGAATGGTTTTGACTAAAGTGCTGATAATTATGTGGGCAATGAAGTCCAGGCATGGTGGTCTCAAACGGAGATGAGGAACTTCTTGGGAGTGGGAGCAGAGGTCACTCTTACTATGCTTTAGCAAAGAGGCTGAAGGCATTTTGTCCTGCACTAGAGATCTCTGGAACTTTGAACTTGAGAGAGATAATCTGAAATTGAAACTTAAGTTTAAAAGAGAAGCAGAGCATAAAAGATTGAAAAATTTGCAGCCTGATGATGTGATAGAAAAGAAAAAGCCATTTCCTGGGGAGAAATTCAAGCCAGTTGTAGAAATTTGCATAATTAATGAGGAGCCAAATGCTAATCACCACGATATTAGGGAAAATAACTCCAGGGCATATCAGAAACCTTTGTGGCAGCCCCTCCCATCACAGGCCCAGAGGTTTAGGAGGAAATAAATGGATTAGTGGACCAGATTCAAGGCCATTCTGCTGTGTGCAGCCTTAGGACGTGGTGCCCTGTGTCCCAGCCGCTCCATCCATGGCGAAAAGGGGCCAATGTACGACTCAGGCCATTGCTTCAGAGGGTGCTAGTCCTAAGACTTGGCAGCTTCCGTGTGGTGTCCAGCAGGTGCACAGAAGACAAAAATTGAGATCTGGGACCCTTGACCTAGATTTCAGAGGATGCATGAAAACGCCTGAATGTCCAGGCAGAATTGTGTTGCAGGGGTGGGGCCCTAATGAAGAACCTCTTCTATGGCAGTGCAGAAGGGAAATGTGAAGTTGGAGTCCCCACACAGAGTTCCCACTGGGGCACTCCCTAGTGGAGCTGTGAGAAGAAGATCACTGTCCTCCATACTCCAGAATGGTAGATCCACTGACAGTTTGCACTATGCACCTGAAAAATATGCACACCAGCCGTGAAAGTAGGTGAGAGCAGGGGCTGTATCCTGCAAAGCCAGGGGGGTGGAGCTGCCTAAGACCATGAGAGCCCACCTCTTGCATCAGCATGACCTAAATGTGAGACATGGAGTCAAAGAAAATTACTTTGGAATTTTAAGATTTAATGACTGCCCCACTGGATTTTGGAATTGCATGGGGCCCGTAGTGTCTTTGTTTTAGCCAATTTCTTCCATATGGAATGAGAACATTTACCCAATGCCTGTACCCCCATCATATCCTGGAAGTAACTAACTTGCTTTTGATTTTACAGACCCATAGGCAGAAGGGACTTGCCTTGTCTCAGACTTTGGACTGTGGACTTTTGGGTTAATGCTGAAACTAGTTAAGAGTTTGAGGGACTCTTGGGAAAGCATGATTGGCTTTGAAATGTGAGGACATGCGATTTGAGAGGGGCCAGGGGCAGAATGATATGATTAGGCTTTGTGTCTCCACCCAAATCTCATCTTGACTTGTAATCTTCAGGTGTTGAGAGAGAGGCCTGGTGGGATGTGATTGGATCATGGAGGTGGTTTCCCCCATGCTGTTTTCATGATAGTGAGTTATCATGAGATCTGATGGTTTTATAAGTATTTGGAAGTTCCTCCTTTGCTGACTCTTCTCTCTCACCTGCCACCATGTAAGATTTGCCTGCTTCCCCTTCTGCCATGATTGTAAGTTTCTTGAGGCCTCCCCAGCCATGTGAAACTGTGAGTCAATTAAACCTCTTTCCTTTATAAATTACCCAGTCATGAGTATTTCTTTACAGCAGTGTGAGAATGAACTAATACATGTGTGGTCCATGGAAACGAAAAAGGGAGATTAGAAACAGGATGGGTTACAGAAAGGGAGATTAGACAGGCATTTACAATGCCATGTTGCTATAAGAAATGTAGGTCCTAAATGGAGGATGTGTAAGTGGAAACTTAGTCTTAGGAAACAAAACGTGTGGGAGGCTGAGGCAAGAGAATTGCTTGTACCCATTAGGCAGAGACTGCAGTGAGCCGAGATCACGCCATTGCACTCCAGCCTGAACAACAGAGTGAGACTCCATCTAAAAAAATAAAAATGAAAAAGAAAAGAAAAGAAAACGAAGTCATCTTTCCATTGACATGAGCACAAGTCAGGCCCTTACTAAGTTATGCTTTCTACCACAAAGTTGTTTTAAAAGATTGGGACAAAAGAGACTGACAAAAACACAAAGGAGGAAGAAAGGTTTTTATTTAAAAGAGAAACTGAAGGCAGTTTCTCAGTGATTCTCAAAGCACGTAGCATGATATAGACATTAAGAAAAAGAGACTAAGGGTCCAGGCTAGGGAAGCAGCAGACGTGGGTGTGACATCTGTTTCTGCCACTCACCTTGGGTGAGCTGTTTAACATATTTGATCCTCACTGTCTTCTCATAACAGAGATGATAATAGGCTATTGTGGGGAGTCAATAGATAACAAGCACAGAGAACAGAGAAAATAGAGCTAACATTTATTGAACACTAATTGTTTGCTTGGGTTTATGCTAAAGGCTTTATATAGAATATCTAAATTAATTAAAAGTGATTATTACCCAAAGAGATGAGGTGTCTCAAAAAGGTTACTGATATAAATTATGGCACTAAATCTAGGGATTTTCAAAGCTAATAAAAATCTATGTGTAATAAAACGATATCACTGTTTAGATATAATTTGATTTTACTGTTTAAAATGATTCCTTCAATAAGCTTTCCAAGATCATATTTTTTACAGATTATAAATAACTTGTAACATGTATTGCAATAGCTAACTTAAAAGAACCTGAAACACAGAAGACACTCAACAAATAATGAAATCACAATTTTGAAGACTGTATATTACAATCTGTATTTTCCTCTTTTCTTTCCTGGAAGTCACTTAGAATCAAAAAGGAGAACAAGAAACAAAATCATTCACCCAGTTTTGTGGCAACAGGAAAAGCTGAAACCCCAAACCACAAAATAGGTGTAGCAAGCTGTCAAAAACCATAAGATAAAGCCAATATATTAGTGGGAGGAAGTAGAGAAGAAAATTTATAGAGGCAGAGAAAGGATAAGCAAAATAAGCATCCCAAAGGACAGACAAGGAAAGGAAAGGAGCACAGCCAGAGGTGTAAACCTTGACCTCTTGCTTGTGATGAGAGAAGCAAAATGCAAAATGAAGAACAGAAGCTTCCCTGGACCCATTTAGTTCCAAGAAGCACAGAAGGTAAGACTATAGGAAGAACCATATATAAATAAGTCATATTTGTACGAGCCCATATGTTTTACAGACAGAGGTGAAGATAAGACTTTTTATTATGAAAAAAAAAAATCTCATAAACCCTATATCTGTTGACTGGGAAGAAATAAAGGATAAACAGACTTACACATAAAATCATTCGGAAGATTACTTCAACTAACCTGGAACATAGCCCTGGTATGAGCTTCAGGTAAACATATAAAAGTTCACTTTTTTTCCAAAAATGAGTAATCAAATAGCAACCAGCACAGAATCTCTATGAACCCACCCTAAAAGAAGAAAGAAACAGGAGCAAACACAAGAGGACACAAAGCATGAAAAACCAGTCATCATAAGGAAGTTAAAAATTTAAACATATATTGTAAAATATTTGTTCAAATTCATAAGGTATTATCCTAGATAAAGAAGTAAAAAGCTAAGATTTAAGAGCTAAGAGAAATAGGAGAAAAAGCACAGGAAAAGCAAAGAGAAAGGAAGCAATAAAAGATAAAACACAGAGTGTCAAAGCTCAGGAAACAAATGGAGGAAAAAAAGAATAAAACCATCACAGAAATAATGACAAAACTGAGGGAGACACAATGAAGTATACCAATAATTAAAGCCAAGTAGAAGGCATACAATATAGAAAGCTAAAAGCAAGCAAAATTAAATTTGAATGAAAATGTCAAAAGAATTAGAAGATCTATGTCCACTTAACAGTAAATGGTTGTATGGGGGCCAAGGAAGAGTTTTCTCCTTAGTCCTCTGAAGGCTCACTGAAAAATTAACTCACAAAAGGCAGATTAATAGGAGAAAAGGCATACCAACTTATTTAATAAGTATCCATGGGACCCTTCAGAATAAAGATACAAAGATACAAGGGAAATTGTCCGTTTTTATGCTGAGGTTCAATCAAGTATGGATGGCCATGTAGCAATATGATTGGACAAAAAGGGTGTGATCTAATGATAACAGAGTGGGTGGGAAAACCCAGCAAGGCCTCTCTGTCTAGCTGCTTCTTGGTCTCTTTGAGCATGTAGTCCTTCCTTCTGTGTATGGGCAGGACCTTCTCTGAAATGAGGTTCTCGACCTACAGTCAAGACCTTGTATGACATACAGTCAAATAAGTTAGATCAGATAATTTCTTTATGGACAGTTTTTGAAAGAATGTTTTAGATTTTCCGGCCTACTTTCAGGAAAAGGAGTTTTGGTTTCTATGACATACCTTGGGGAAGAGAGATTCTAGTTTTTATGGCTAGCCTCTGGGAAGAATGGGACTGAGAGGAAGACAGAAAAGGTCAGAGAAAATCTTTTGCTTCTGAGACTGCTGCTGAGGCCTTCATTTGGGGGTACTGTTTTCTGAGCCCCAACAGTTGCAAAAAGCCATCATCCTGTGAAAACAATGAGAAAACACCAAGGAAATAGGGGAACTATTTTTTTCTTTAAAGTTATTGAGGATCTGTGAAAACAAAGAAGTTAAATAAATTAGCAAAAGGAACAAGACTTTTTTAGGTGAACAAATCTCCATGGTCACTTTTATCTCCAAGGGCATATTTGAGGAGTCCAGAAGCATGGACAAGTGGAAGAGTAACCTTGTCTCAGCAGCAGACTTTTGCTGAGACAAGTTGAAACCAACTGAACTTTTACTGTCTGCATGTTGTTTGAAACAGTTGGCTTGAATCTAAAGAAGCTCCAAACACAGGGTTAGCTTTTCCGTTACCTCAGTTTTTCACCATAAGACTTTTGCTGAGTAAGTAGTGGCATAGAGGATGTTCTGGAAGAGAGAGAAAGATCTTGTAGATTTGCAATTGCTTAGACTCCAGACAAATAGGAAGAAATAATTTTGGAGAATTTCCCAAAATGGATGAAAGACATTAATCATGCATTCAAGTTTGGCAAACTGTAAGCATATCAAATGAAGAAATCCACTTCTAGGCACATCAGAGTGAAAATTAAATGTTTAAAAAAATCATATAAGCAACCAGAGAAAAAAGAAAATAAGGGACAAGCTCAATATAAATTATAGTACATTAAGAAAAGAAGAGAAAAAAGATTTTGCTTGAATGGAAACCACTTGGCAGTGAAAGAAGTCTAGCATTACTGACTCCATTTTGCTTCTGGCCTCACAGGCCGGCTGTTCTCATTCTTTCCTGGGCATAGGCCAAGCTACCATAGAAGGATCTTAGTTTATAGTTTAACTTTGAAGCAAGAATGCTAATAGTCGCTACATAAAACTGACCCCCTTCCTGTTTGGGAACTGAAACCACCTCTGTAAGACTAATGAAAGTTCACAAGATTAGGATTAAGGGAGAGGTCTGAATTCAGCTAAGGTGTGGGCATAGTTTGCCTTTCTATAATTGTTTACTGTGCCAGAGGTCACAAGATTTGTAACTTTCTCAGTTGCTCCTATAGAAAACATCATTAAGATTGATCACTAAGATTGATAAAAGAACCTAAGATTGATCTTTTGAGATGTTTTTCAGACTTCTTTATTCTGTTGACTGATTTACTTCACCTGGATCCATGACTCAAGACTCAACTGGTCCTGTGGCCCACACCCAGAGGCTGACTCATCTCACAAGGACTGTTTTTCACAACCCTATAATTTCATCCCCGACCACTCAGCAGCACCCATTCCCTAGTCTCCTGCCAACCAAATTACCCATTCAAAACTTGAGCCTCTGAGTTCTCAAAGAGGCTGATTTGAGTAATAAACTCCATGTTTCATTTTGCTAGCCGTGCATTAATTAAACTTCTTTGCTATAAAAACTTACTGTTCTCAGTGCATTGAATTTTCCGGGTTGTGGACAAGATGAACCCATCAGGCAATTACAGAATATGCATAAATATCTGGAAGGATAAACACTAGACTAGTGACATTAATAATCTTTATGAGGGTGTGTAAATGTTGATGAAAAAGGCAAACTCTACAAAATATTTTAAAGATATTTATTCTGAGCCAATATGAGTGACCATGACCTGGGGACCATTCTCAGGAGGTTCTAAGAAAGTGTGCCCACAATTAAAGAACTCAGTAGAAAGAAATGCTTGAGTTAAGATAAGAAGGGTTGGGAAACCAAAGTTCTTGTTATGTGGAAGAACCCTCCAGGTACCAAATTTCAGAGAAAATAAATGGTAAATATCTCTTTTCAGGCCTTAAAGGATTCATACTCTCATTTAATCTCTCTTATATCAGGGAAAAGGCTAAAAGGGAAGGAGATTCTTGTAGATACAAATTTCCCCAACAAAACACTGCTTTACAGAACTATTTCAAGAGATGTCAAAGAAATATATTTGGGGTAAAATATTTTTCTTTCCTTCAGGGTCTGTTGTCATGTGATGCTATACCAGAGTCAGGTTAGAATCTGGCATCTTATTGCTCAAGTGAGTATGTTTTGTCAGGCTTATAATCTCTGTTTCAATGTTAGCACTGGTCAGTTGTGTCTAAACTCCAAAAGGGAAGGTGTTTAATGAGGCATATCTGACCTCCTTTCCCATCATGGTTGGGAATTCAGCTTTTCAGGTTTCCCTTGGCCAAGAGGAAATCCATTCAGTTTTTTGTGGGGGGCTTAGGATTACATTTTTGTTTACAGAAAGCAGAGACTGCATAGATGGGAAACACAATTATGATGGATATTTTTGTACATTTTGATTTTAAAACAATAACAATAAAATGTAAATCTAAAAATTAAACACAATATCCTTTGACCATGTATAATGTAGTTGCAAGGTTAGAGAAAGGAAGAGTTGTTGTAAAGAAAGAGAGAATCTTTCCATTTCCTTTTCCTTTATCTTTTGTGGAAAATGAAACCAAACATCAGCAAGCCCTGCTTTGTCTCTCTCCCTAAGAGGTTCTCACTTCCACTTCCTCCCGTGTCCTGCTACAGTCTCCTCTCTGAAGGCCAATGGCCTCTAAACAGCTCCTTGGTCTGTTCTGCCATGATTTTGACTCACTTGTAACTGTTAATCTGCATGACCCTTACTCTGGCTTCAATTCTACACAACCTTTCAGCTCCAGATTCTGCCTCTGTCTTACAAACTCTGCCTTTTCACCTTAACTCCATATACTTAGAAGAAAAAGTCTAACTGGCCTGGAAAACATCACCCTTGGCCAAGTAAGTCATGGTTGGGTGGCAACATAGAACTCTTCAGTGCTACAGTGCTACAGGTAGGGCTACTTATCCAAAAATAAGAAAAACTAATGAGAATCTCTAAATAAGGACATCAAAGGTTACATTGGCCGTGGGAGAATTTCATACAGACTCTAGAGTTGTTTTTCCCTTTACAGTGGGTAAAGGTTTATAAGATTCAATTACGTGATACTAGGTATCAACCTATAAGTTTTATGCTTCAATATATAGTTCTCTATTGCTATCGAATAATATTACTACAAACTCTCATCTGAAAACAATACACATTTATTGTCTCATAGTTTCTATGAGTCAGTAGTCCAGGCATTGCTTAATTGTGTCCTTTACAATGAAAGTGTTGGCCAGGACTGTGTTCTCATCTGAAGTTTTAGTGGGGAAGAATCCACTTCTAAGCTTATGTGTTTCTTGGCAATACTATCAGTTCCTTGCAAGCTGCCAAACTGAGGGGTTCAGTTTCTTGTTGGCAGGAGTCTGCTCTCAGTTCCTTGCCACATGGCCCTCTCCATAGGGATGTAAACAACATGGAAGCTTGCTTCTTCAAAGTCAGCATGGGAGAAAGGGTCTCTTTACAAATTGGAAGTTGTGATCTTATTTTTTATTTTTGAGACAAGAGTCTTGTTCTGTTGCCCAGGCTGGAGTGCAAGGGTGCAATCTCGGCTCACTGCAACCTCCGCCTCCAGGGTTCAAGTGATTCTCCTACCTCAGCCTCCTGAGTAGCTGGGATTACAGGCACCCGCCATCATGCCCGATTAATTTTTGTTTTTTGTTTTTTTTCTTTGTTTGTTTTGAGATGGAGTCCCGCTCTGTTGCCGAGGCTTGAGTGCAGTGGCACAATCTCAGCTCACTGCAACCTCTGCCTCCCAGGTTCAAGCGATTCTCCTGCCTCAGCCTCCTGAGTAGCTGGAATTACAGGCACATGCCACCATGCCCAGCTAATTTTTTTTCTATTTTTGGTAGAGACGGGGTTTCACTGTTTAAGCCAGGATGGTCTCAATCTCCTGACCTCGTGATCCACCCACCTCGGCCTCCCAAAGTGCTGGGATTACAGGCGTGAGCTACCGTGCTCAGCCTTAATTTTTGTATTTTTGTAGAGATGGGTTTCACCATGTTGGCAACGCTGGTCTTGAACTCCTGACCTCAGGTGATCTGCCTGCCTCGCCTCTCAAAGTGCATGAGCCACCAGGGGCACCCAGCCTGGAAGTTGTGATCTTATTTAATGTAACCATGTATACATAATCCCATACATCTCATTTCCTTTGTCATATTCTAATGGCTAGAAGCAAGTCACAGTTTCTTCTACACTTGGAGGAAGAGGAGGAGAGGATGACTACATAAAGGTGTGGAAGGCCTTTATGGCCTGGAGTGGTGTGGAGGTGCCTCCTAGGTGTGGAGGCAGGATCATAAGGGCCTCTTTAGAATCTATCTACCACACTCAGCACCAGAAAGATGAAAATTTAATATTCTCTAATCCCAAATCTTAATATTGGTCTTCAAGGAGTTGAATAGCCTTCTCTACTTAAAAATTTGTCTTCTGCTAGCTTGCTCTCCACAGCTAGATTATAAGTGCTCTCTGGGCAGGGATGATTTGATTGACTGTTGGTTTGCTGGCTTAGTTTTTTGTCTGCCTACATCCCCGTCCTATTCCACCTCCTACTAGTTCAATAGATTATCTGAAAACTCTTAGCTGAACGCATTTATTTCTTCATGATCCCTATCTCTTTTTGAGAGCTGTGTTGAATATTAAGGAAGTGCCTTAAAAGAAATTTCTGGAAGGCAAACAAGTAGGCAAGAGTTGGCCTTGCCCTTCAAATCAAGGAGGCTATTATTTAAAGGGGCCAATGGTGCTGCTTATGTTACCCTGCTAATTCCAACACCTCATTAATCTTATCTCTAGAGTTATTTCCAGGTGTAGAAACTGATAACGCATTTGAATTTACTGTTTCAGTTGGCCAACATAGAAACCTCTTTTAAGAACAATTTTAACATTATGTTAGTTCTTAGACCTTTTATATATTCTAAACTCAATTCTATCCAGAATATCTCTGGGAGCATTAGTCCTCCCTCTAAGAAAATTATCATGGCAAATTTTCTTGTGCAGAAACACTATATGTCAAATACATTCCAGCAGTGTTGTTTGTTTTTATATAGCAAAACTCACAGTATGCTTTTCCATTTAACTGTGAGCAAAAGAATAGCAATAACATAAATAAATCCCATTTCAAAAGTGACATCTGTACGGATTGGTAGGTTCTAGCAAGAGGACTTATACAGCAAAAGAAACCGCTGGCTTTTAGTTTCCTGTGTGTTCTTTCTACTTGTTCACTAAGCCCGTTTATATGAAAGATTTCTTTAACCATAAAACAACTACATCTAAAGATTTATGAGAATCAAACATTTATTCTTGAGGCACTTCACCCTGTAAATAAAAAACTGTCTGAGTATTTAATACAGAAGCAGAGAGATAAAGAGATAGAAACAATTGTCCAACTCATTCTGTTTATTAATTACCATTTCTCCCACTCATTTCCTTTCCCGTCTTTATTTCCCCAGCCCTTGGAAAGTATTACTTTATATTCTCTCTGTCGCTATTTCTAAATTAGCTTTCAAAATTGCTTTTACCATGAGGTAGGGCTGAACATACTAATGCAAAAACATGCTCACAATAGAGTAAGTGGCTGGAGCAGAAATCAGAAGAGTTACAGTAGGTGTCCAATTTTTGTTTAAATACATATACAAATTATATATAATAAATGAACTGTAATACATAAATATATGCATTTATAATCCATATACAGAGTGTGTGTGTATTTGGAGAGAAAGAGAGCAAATACATATATTTAAGAGAGAAAATATGCTAAAATGAGAGAAAAATACATGACAAACTTTTAGCAGAGGGATTGTGGGGAAAGATGAAAATTGGGAAATGAGACATTCACTTGATAGATAAAAATTTCCTTGCTTTTAAAAAATAGACATATACTGCTTTTGCAAAGGAAAAGTAATACTACTTTCAAATTGCTTCTATTTGCATGATATCCAATTCTCCCCAAGGCTGCCCAATCTTTATTACACCTATTACTGATACACTGCAGGATTTGGACAGGGATGGAGTTCAGTGATGATTGCTTCCCCATCTACTATTATAGAATGTCATTACCTCAAAAAATTCTACCTAAAATTCAAACCTAAGTGTATGTACCTTCCACTGAGAACTTGTCAGATTCTTGCCATCTGTATTTCCATAGTACTTATCTGAATCTCCTCCCAGAGTTTCCAGCTGTTCCCAGAAGTGCAAACCTACTTCTGCTACTGCTGCTGCTGTGCATTGCACCTGCCTGCAGCTGTCAGGTTTATGAAGTGAGCTAGTAAATGCTTCCCCAGGAAAAGCTGACATTCTGTTAAAACATCAATTATAAATCATTGCACAAATAGGATCCAAAGGATAATTTCGCAAACAATAATAACCAAAATCATTAAACCCCATACTTGGAGAGTACTTTATACTTTCTGTTGCGCTTTTTTGGGGTCCATTTTCTCTTTTGGTTCTTACAATAATTTCATGAAGTAAGAAAGGCAAGAACGTTGAGTCTTTGATTATTGCTACTTTGCATTTCACTGATCTGCTCATACAACACTGCTAAAAATCCTTACACTTCATTTTTTTCCTGATTAATTTGCTTAATCATCAGTTCACCTGCAATCTCCAAAAATGCACGGTGCTTTGCTATCTAGGGAACATAGCTGAAATAAGCATTTTTCTTCTGAGAGGAAACACAGTATAGGAAGAGCACGGGGTTTGGAGTCAGATTTGTGATCTAATCTTGGCTCTGTCACTTACTAACTCATGCAGCCTTGGTCAAATGACGTAACCTTCTAAGCCTCAACTTTCCCATTGTGAAACAGGTTTTAATTTCTACTTAATAGGGCTGTTGTGAGGATTGTGTAAGAACCTGGGATAAAGCAGCCGCTTCAAAGAAACGTCAGCATTTGGAACCTTGGCAAAATCTTTTCCCTGGCCCCATCTGCTGGAGATAAAGAGTAAAGTCGTGTTTATAATTAAGCAAAATAAGAGCTTTCAGTATGTAACTGTTCTGTGATCCAACATCATTTAAAGAAATTCATAGTATTGAAAAGCAAGAATTAACTGTCAATCTTCCTGTGTTATGGCAAGAGTCACACAGTTAACTGGTAGAAAAACTTCTGACTTAGAATCCATAAAAACAAAATGGAAGATTAGTGGAAGAATGGATATGTATGAGTGGAAGTAACAGAGACCAAGAGACCCATCAGGAGGCAATAGCTGTCACCTCAGTGCGATTTGTTAGAGGTGGTGGCATTGGAAAGACACAGATTCTCAGAATCTATTGAAAGAATGTAACCCATGGCCGGGTATGGTGTCCGTAATCCCAGGACTTTGGGACGCCAAGGTAGGCGGATCACCTGAGGTCAGGAGTTTGAGACCAGCCTGGCCAACATGGCAAAACCCTGTCTCTACTAAAAATACAAAAACTAACCAGGCATGATGGTGGGTGCCTGCAATCCCAGTTACTGGAGGGGCTGAGGCAAGAGAATTGCTTGAACCTGGGAGGCAGAGGTTGCAGTGAGCCGAGATTATGCCACTGCACTCCAGCCTGGGTGACAGAGTGAGACTCTGTCTCAAAAAAGAAGAAAAGAATGTAACCCAAATGGCAGCTAAAGTCACCTTGTCCTTTGAGGTTTAGATGAAATTGGTTTAGGCTACTTCAATATATAGGAAATTCAATATCTTTCCTAAAGTTTCGGTACATTTCTAGGGGCCCACATGGTCGCTTTTGGCTCCCTTTCTGTTTTGGGTGAAATCTCTTTGTCATCTTCAAACCCCAGTGGCTTCTTTTTGTCTCTGCTTTGTAGAAATTCAGATACGGGGGAGGGGGGAGGCATGGTGGCTCACGCCTGTAATCCCAGCACTTTAGGAGGCAGAGGCGGGTGGATCACCAGGTCAGGAGATCGAGACCATCCTGGCTAACACGGTGAAATGCTGTCTGTACTAAAAATACAAAAAATAAGCCAGGCGTGGTGGTGGGTGCCTGTAGTCCCAGCTACTCGGGAGACTGAGGCAGGAGAACGGCGTGAACCTGGGAGGTGGAGCTTGCAGTGAGCCGAGCTTGTGCCACTGCACTCCATCCTGGGTGACAGAGCAAGACTCTGTCTCAAAAAAACAAAAAAAAAAAAAAGAAAGAAAGAAAAGAAATTCAGATATATTCAGATATAGACCCAGCTCAACAGTGAATATTTTTGTATTAAAAAAACTTTGCTGAAGGTTTGAAATAATGACGTTGTACAGTGCTGCTAAGTAAACCATTTAATCTATTAGACATCCATGCTCTGAAAAGTTCTAAGTAGCCTGACACCCACAATTCTTCATTAGGAGACTTTCTCTGGAGACTCCAGCTTCTCATTTTGTTGCCTAAATCCCTTTCTTGAGTCTGTATTACTTCTTAATTCCTATCCTTTATTTTATAGAAAATGTCCGTTTTCCACCCACTCCTCAGCTCTGGACTTGCATTTGCATAACCAAACATTCATTAATAAGATCTGTTAAAAATCAAGGTTCAGGCTGGGCGCATGAGCCTGTAATCACAGCACTTTGGGACGCTGAGGCAGGTGGATCACTTGAGGTCAGGAGTTCGAGACCAGGCTGGCCAACATGGTGAAACCCAGTCTCTACTAAAACTACAAAAATTAGCCTGGTAAGGTGGCGAGTGCCTGTAATCCTGGCTACTCAGGAAGCTGAAGCAGGAGCATTGCTTGAACCTCAGAGGCAGAGATTGCAGTGAGCTGAGACCACGACTGCACTCCAGCCTGGGCAACAAGCGCAAAACTCTGTCAAAAAAAAAAAAGGTTCATCAATTCTGAGTGTTACCATTATTCTGTAAATAAATAAACTACCAGAAACTAAAGTTTCAGCTGTGCCTTGCTTTTCATACCCAAAAGCCTCTGTAAATAAAAGGAAACCGTATAGATATTTATAGATATTTACATTCCCCCAGAAATATATAGTGCCAATTCTCTCCACAGTTCCCTCCCAAACTCACACATAAACCCAGAAGGTAGCAGTAGCTGCAGTTCATTTTTACTTCAGATTACATTTTTTTCATTCCACTACCCAAAGAAACCATACAAATTGAGACTGATTACCTGTAAAGATTAAAAAAGAAAGAAAAGTCAAAAATAAAGAATATTAGCACAAAACTCAGGAAACTGGAAGGAGAGGCCATTAAGAAGCATGATGAAGTGTTTAATTTTGTGTATGTTGGACCTGAAGTCCCTTGTGTTGACTACATGAACATTTTAAGTAGTGAGCTGGACATCCAGGCTCAAAGCAGGAGGACAAGCGCAGTACTGAAGCTTGGACGACATAGAGATCAACATAAAAGTGACGACTAAAACTATGAGAAAAGCCGTGCTTTTCAAAGAGAAAGGAATGAAAGGAAATAAGGAAAGAACAAAGACTGAGCCTTAGGCAATGCCTACAATACCAGTTGGTAGGAGAAAGAGAAAAACAGTGACACAGAAGGAGCCTAAGCTTTGTAGTGATTGGAAGAAAATCAAAAAAGCATCAAAACCACGTGTCGTCCCAAAGGCACAGGAAGAGAGAATTTCAAGTAAGAGTAGTTGGTAATATCAGAGGCTCAAGGTATGACAAGAATAATCACCTCACAAGGTCTGCAAAAAGGCATAATTTTCTTAACACTTTAGTTTTGCAGTATGTTGGGACTTAATTCCAGTTGCAAGGTGGTGGTGGCAGCTGTAGTAGCATTGTTTAACATTAATTGGGCATTTAATGTATGTCCAGGGTTACCAGGTAAAAAAACTGAGTCCTCATGTAAATTTAAATTTTAGACAAATAATGAATAATTGTTAGTATGTATTCCATCTCGGATAAATAATGACTAATTTTTAGTATAACTATGTCCAATTTTAGATAACCTGAAATTTAAATTTAACTGGGCATCCTGTATTTTTATTTGTTAAATCTGGCAACCCTGCATACACCAAGCACTATGCTGAACATTTTGCATACCTAACTCATTTAATCCTTTTAACAGTTTTGTCTGTTCTTTGCATTACTACAAAGGAGTACCTGATTTCCATTCTTGAATGAGTTTTAGATAACATTTAGCTCACAGTTTCCTAGTTGGTTTATTTTCCAATTTCATGGAATTTTATCCTATGCATGCATATTTAGCAAAGACTCGTTAAAAACCCCTTTGCAGATTTATGGAACTCTTTTCTGGTGTAATTTTCTCCTTGTCAGAGCTCTCCTCAGAAACTTCCAGCTATTTCAAACTGCCTGAACTCTGATCTTCATCTCATCACAGGAGACCAGCATGATCTGCTTAGAATGTTCCTCCTTGCTACACATTCAAGAATGTGCCTCTAGCCAAAATGCCAGTGTAGTCATCAGGCTAACCTCATTTGTTTTTTTCTCTCAGGGATCATAGTCTTATGCTTCCTGTTGTTAAATGTCTGAAAACAGTTGTTTTATATACTTTTTCAAGTTTTCTAGTAGTTTAAGACAGAAAATTAAATCCAGTCCCTTTACTTCCTCATGGACAGAAACAGAATCTTCATATCATGTTTTAATCTGGAATAATTAATTCTTCACTCTTGTTGTTTTTCATAACACTAATTTTTGAAGAGTACAGACCTGTTGCTCAATTTGGTTTGTCTAATCCATTTCCCTGTAACTATATTCACCAACTCTCAGTACATATATCAGAGGCATATGATGAATTGATCATTTTTGCAATATATATTTGGGTTCTCTTCACACCTTTGATGCAGGATTTTTTGTTCCTTGGTTCAGCTTAATCTGGGTACTTGTCTCACAACCAGTAAAAATTAGGCACACAGACACGTTAAAAGGTGAGGAGGGCAGAATTTATTTAGCGAAAGGAAAGCTCTCAACACAAACAGGAGTCCTGCATGCAGGTTTCCACCTCACAAATTGAGTATCAGGCCACCACATACAAGTTGAAGAGGCCAGGCTCCTCCCCTGCATAAGGCAGAAATTCCTGGTGGCTCCACCCTATTCCCCCAGTGCCCATGTGGACCCTTACTCTGAGCCACTCCACACTGATTTATTTCCCTTACTGCTCATGTGTTAAGGGATGGAATTTTTCACTGTAAGCATGTTTAGGCAAGCTCCCAAGCATAGTAATGTGGGCGGGTTGGGACCCTTCCCTATTTGCCTAGGCATTTGGCTGTTTCCTGCCTCTATCACCTTGAAATCATGACAGACTGAAACTGCATAGCTCTCCCTAGTGGTTAAAATGTATGATCAGACTAATTACTGGAAAAAGCAGTTTGATTAACTGATTAAGTCTATTTGGGGAAAAATTAAAATCCAGGACCGAAATATTGACACAATGGCGAGAAAACAGATCAGCTAATGAAAAGCCATGATGTTAATTATCTAGTACAATATAAAGTAATTGTCTGAGAAAGACAGTTGTAGTATTCCTTCCTCAGGCTCAGATCTGATCTTTTTTCCTAATAAAATCTCACATTTTCCAAAATGTTTAGCCTTTTCTTGGTATTTATTTATCTCTAGTTGTTCAACAGATGAAATATATATATATTTAATAATATATACTATTATTAATAAATATATTATTGCATTAAATATAATAAATATATGTGAAATATATATATCTTGGATGAAAATAAGTGAAATACATCTGTTGATGAAATATATATATATTTTCTAGATGAATACTAATACATATTGAATAGAAGAAAGAGAACATCTGTATACTTTCATGGAGCACATTATCCTAAAAATATCACTTGGTATTGTATGATAAATAGCATTTTATTAATATTTATACTAACAGAAAATGATGTTAGCTTTTATATTTTTTCTTTATAAAATCAAAATATATGACTTTATATTTTATTTGCCCAAAGTTTGACTTCTTTCCCCTCTGTGATTCAGAGGTCTAGATAGATAAGAGGTTCTCAATGGTTGGTGTATGTACTGCCCCATTTACAATGGCAGTTTTCATTAAAAATTATAAATGAGGATATAAAATGTCTTAAAAGCATCATGTGAATAATAGAATCAAATACATTGCTAAGATATCAGCTGTTAGAGTTTTATGCTAAAAAACAGCATATCATTTAACATAGTTTTTAGCACAGCATTCACCTTAGCTAGACAGCATTCTCTTCATCACTGTCTCTTCTCCTCTCTGGTTAAGGGACTATCACAATGCCCCCCATAGCAAAGTAAAAAATGTTTGATTCTGATACCTGTGTTCCTCAATTCTAACCCTGATCTTGTATGTGGCTAAGATTTAATACAAAACTAGCCCAATTCTGTTCTTTTTGCCAACCCTAATATTAATTTTCAAAAGCACATTTTAATCTACAGTGGCATGCTGGAGCCACTTCATGATACAGTGAGCACTGACTGTGTATTGAAGCTAACTATTTCAACTATGCAAATGAAGCTGTAATGTCTGTAATTAGAAGGGATCTCACTGTAAATCATTTGATGTGAATAAGCATCTTCATTGCACTTCAGAAAAGCCTTTTAAATTAACAAGATCTAATAATTTTAAAGGTTTAATGAACAATTACACTAAAACCAATGATAGCACCAAGATGATTCATCATAATTTACTGTTTTTTTCCTCAGATGTGATTTCTAATTATAGGATAGGCAGGATCATGATTGAGGTTCTACCCTTATCAATATACCATTTTCATTATAAAATGAATCCTCCCACTGCCTAATGATATGCATTCTAACTAATGGGAAGGAGAAAGATGAAAAAAACTTATATTTATTAAATATCAGTAATATGAAATTTTTCTTATATGTTAACTCATCATACACACACACACACATACACATACACGAAATATGAGGAAACACATATATGTTCAGAAATTTCTCCAAAGGTTACAGAGATAATGAGTGAAAGAATTTGGGTTGAACACAGACTTAACAGATTTTAGGTCTAACACCCTTTCCACTATATTACATTGTCTCTTTTTTATAACATTGTAGTTATGTATTGTTATTAATTCAGCTTCCACAAGTAGTACTTTAACTTCCATTTCTATTTCTGCATTTTGATAGATAATTGACTCTCATTTTTAATTTTTTATTTAAGGTGATTTTATTGGTTTCCATTGAAAGACACTGTCTTTAATATGTCATATGAATTTTAGATCTTCAACTAATTTATATATAAACAACATTTGTTGATAGCCAACTATTTCTGTTGAAAATATTACTGTCTTCATTACACCCATGACTTCTGCTCACTGTCTGAATAAAAAGGTCAATATGGCTTTCCTGTGTCCCCTAATAACACTCACCATTGTCTCGTGAACTCTGAAACTTCTGTATTCACTTCTATTTTTCTCCATTCACTGCCAAGGTAGTTCATTAGCTTGTCCTATAAGCAAACAGCTTTCAGCATTTCAAAGATTTTCTAAACACAATGCAAACATATAGATGTGGTACACTTTTCCTTGGAACTCAAGAGCAGAATGTAGTAGCAATTCTTAGCCCAGATAGCAAATGTCTTTGGGTTATTTTTAACCATATCTTATCTGTTTTATTCACGGTATTATTAGTCGAATGAATTGAATGCCTGACTGATGACCCTCATTTGTTCTTGACTTTTCACTTAGAAGGTTTGTATTATAAAACCAAACTACCAGAAATTCCAAAATACATAATTGTTGGTAGTAATGATCTATTAGAATTGATAATGTAGAATTGGCCCCTCTCTTAAATCTTCCAAACTATGATCACTTGAACAATAAGCAAATAAATAAAATTTTCATTGTTTATTCTGCCCTTAATGTGAACTTATTTAATGTCAGTAAAATTAGATCTGAACCTATAAAGTAATAAATAAATAACTGGACAATAAACATAAGGAAAGATTATCTTCCAACCACATTCACATCCCCAATGCCAAGCACAAATGTATCAGCTGGGAAATCTTTTTTTTTTTTTTTTTTTTTTTTTTTTTTTT
>NW_016813672.1:823440-829944 GCF_001698545.2 Rhinopithecus bieti
TTTTTTTTTTTTTGAGACGCAGTCTGGCTCTGTCGCCCGGGCTGGAGTGCAGTGGCCGGATCTCAGCTCACTGCAAGCTCCGCCTCCCAGGTTTAGGCCATTCTCCTGCCTCAGCCTCCCAAGTAGCTGGGACTACAGGCGCCCGCCTCGTCGCCCGGCTAGTTTTTTGTATTCTTTAGTAGAGACGGGGTTTCACCGTATTAGCCAGGGTGGTCTCGATCTCCTGACCTTGTGATCCGCCCGTCTTGGCCTCCCAAAGTGCTAGGATTACAGGCTTGAGCCACCGCGCCCGGCATCAGCTGGGAAATCTAATCTCTCCAGAGGACTAAGATCATCAAATGTTGTGGGCTCCATTAAAGGCTTCACATTTTACTTTAAATTTACCCATGGCCCCATCGAGTTAAAACTCCACAGCTCATATACTAATGCAATGTAACTCAGGTTTTTATTAAACTGACTCAAAACATTTTAAAATGAAAACAATCATTCTAAAAGAAAATGTGCTCTGCAAATGAAAATGGTAAAATAAAAACATTGGTTCTAATATACCCAACAAGTCCAAGAGGTGATCCAAAAGAAACCTACAAAAGGCGCAAAGGAAAACAGCAACATTAACCACTTTGCATAACAGCTTCCAGTCAGTGAGGACTAATTACAAACTAGCCATCCCATATTTCTACGAAATGAAAACATAAATCAATGTAACTGGAGAGTAGATAGTTAAGTCCTCTTCATTTAGCTCTGTATTAATAAAAAGAAGCTATTTCCTTCACTATTTGAAAATGTGCCACGATGTCATGTTAAGCAAGTCATACATGCTTAATGATAGAGTCTATCAGAAAGGAAATTTAAATCCTAGGCCCTGTATCAACAACAAGAAAAATGGGACATGTAGGTCTTGCCTCTCTCCTGGCCACACTGTCTCCCTATCTTCTCCCCATAGTTTACTGACATATGTTGGGTAACAGACAAGCACTATAACAAGCACCACAACAATATAAAAAGACACAGACTTGGTCTTTAACATGCTTTTGCAGATTTCATAAGTTATAGGGGTTGGGCGTGGGGATGGGGGATGGGAAGAAAGGAAAGAAAAGAAAATTAGTTTTTATTTCTAGCAAGAAGCCAAATCGTACAGTAGTCAACATGGGCTCTGGATCCAGGTCACATTGAGTTCACATCCCAGCACTACCACCTACTAGCTTTGTGATCTTGAGTAAATTACTTAACTATGTCTCAGTTTCCTTATCTGTAGAACAGGGTGATATTAAGTCTACTCATACCCTAATATAGGATAAACAATGGAGCATATGACATAAACCTTCAATAAATATTTACGACTAACACCAGATACTACATGTTTAGTGCCATGCCATCCCAAGTGCTTTTGGAAGCACTCAATTTTGACATTCACATGACCCATACTAACCATTATGGTAGTTACCCTATTATACAGATGCAAAATTGGGCATGCAGAAAATTCAAATTTATTGTCAAATGATACATAGTAAATGGTAGACTTAATTGGAACTGAGATATGGAATATTGAAGGCACCCATAAATATATTTTGGACAAATAAATGAATGGGTTCTGAAGCTTATATTGGCAAAGCTCACACTCTTTTCACTACATGTTCCTATCTGACATGTAAATATCTATAAATCATTTTACTACATACCAGCTCTAATAAATTGTTAAAGAGCTATAGAAATCCAGTCAATGCTTCCATACTGTGCTAGTCAGGGTTCTCCAAAAGCATTTATTATAGAGGCTGAGAAGTCCCAAACTGGAGACTCAAGCAAGTTGATAAGTAGTTCCATCCAAGTCTGAAGGCCTAAGAACAGGAATGCCATTGGTGTGAGTTCCAATTCAAAAGTCACCAGGTTCAAGACCCAAGTAGAGCCAATGTTTCAGTGTCTGAATCCAAATACTCACGTTTCAGCTTAAGCAGTCAGGCAGGAGGAGGTCGTTCTTTTTTATGGGAGAGTCAGCCTTTTTGTTCTATTCAGGTCTTCAATTAAGTCCATCCACATTGGTGAGGATAATCTGCTTTGCTTAGTCTACCAATTCAAATGTTAGTCCTATCCAGAAACACCCTCACAGACATACCCACAATGATGTTTCATCAAATGTCTGGGCACCTCATGGCTCAGTCAAATTGACACATAAAATTAACCATCACATATGCTTTCAAAAACAAACCTAAGCTGGTACTTTTATAACATGACTTAATAAGATTTCCCTTCCATTTAAGATAGACCTAATTAACTCATGTCCTAATCAACTCTCCTGAAAGTGAACTGCAAATTGATTTAATCTTGTTTTCTTCACATTGGTCTTGCTCCTCTCTTGTAATCAAGAACACACCTTTAGGGTAATTATAATTTGCCACACAATTATGTTCAGAAAACTGAGTTTTCAAAATTCTGTTACAGCAAGAAAAAAAGGGCAACACATCTTGCAATATAAGATGATGGATACTACAAATCACTCTAGGCTCACAAGGCATGCTTGGTGCCCAAACTCAGATTTACTCTTAGGTCTGGCTCTTGACCCCAGATATTGTATCACTTGTCCCCCATTTCTCAGTCTTCCCAGCTCAAGACCTTAATATGCTAGATGTGCAGCTTCTGAAACTATTGACTTATTTGTTCAAAATATGTTTACTGGGTGCCTTCAATATTATAGGCATTGTGTTAGTCTCTGGAGAGGCAGCTGTCAACAAAACAAAGTCCCTGTTTGCATGGAGAAAAACTTTGTAGTGGGAAAAGATGTCACAGGTGTGACTAGCTAGGGCCAATGTCATTGGCAATAAAGGAATTTACCAAGACAGTCACGGGTAAGAAAGGCAGATTTATTACAGGAAGTATAAAAATACGTTTCAAGGTTGCAACAGGCAGCACAGCAGAGAAGGGGCTATCTGCAAAGAGGCAGGGGCTGGAGGGAAATTTTCTAGGGGTGGTGCTAGAGGGGTGGTGGTGTTGGGGCTATGTGTGGAAGGAGGTCATTGCACCCGTGGGTTGTTTGTAATTAGCCACCTCTCAGAACAGTTGTTCATTGTTCTTCCCCACCTGGGGCCCTTCCCAACATGGGGCACCTTCCTTGTTGTTGCTTATTTATCTTATGAGGACTCTACATTCTTCCCCTGATAGAACAACAATGACAAATCTTTGGTATTGGGGTGGATGTCTCACCTTCCAACTGTTTCCTGCTGGCCTGGGGCATAGAGTTTACCCTACCTATGGTTGGTGGTCTGTCAGGAGACCTTGTGTGTTATTGTCCCAGATTGTGGGATCTAGGATATTGGATCTTGCTAGAAGAAGGGACTCATCAGAGAGGGGGAGCATGTCATGGCAAAACTGGTGTACAGCTGAATCTAGGGGAGATTTGTAAAAGTAGCAGGCATCACTGTGGGAGACTGATATTCTGTTTGCAGCATCATCTGAAGGTGAAACTACTGAATTCTAGAAGATAAAAGTTTGTTTATTAGGCCAGTTACTGAAAAGGCAAAAAAATCTTTTGCAGTGTGGCTGTTTCTCCTTATTGGAAGCCCATTTAGATAACCTGGAAGTTAAACTTGATTTAAAAATGTTTCAATTTCATTAGACACAGAAAGAATATGTTCAGGGTTATGCGTATAGCAGGGGAAGACATGACTCTTAGGAACAACATGAGAAGTTTATTTTTTATTACATTGAGAACTTAGAAATATGAAGAAAAGCTATGGTACAGAATTAAATTATGTTAGAGGAAAAAAATGCTTTTTTTTTTGACCTTCAAGATGGAACATTTTAGCCTTAGGCCATAATAACAGAATTAGAGGAAAAGTTACAGGAGCTGACAAAACTGGAGAGATTTATTATCTTAGGTCTTATCCAGGGGAGAAAAAGCTGAAAGTAGCAGAACACAGCAAAAGTTGAACTTCTGAGATATGATACTAGAAGTTTCTTAAAGAAACACTTATAAAAGTAAAAGTTCTTACAATTTTATTAAGAGCAGATTAATACCTTAAGAAAACCTTGCTTTAACATAAGGGACCAACATTATAAAGACTGTCCCAAATAATCTCCTTTCAATTGTAACCAACTTAATCACATGTAAAATTCCTCTCATAAATTCCCCTTTCATGAGCCTGCTCACAACTTACACAGACCATCTATGGCATGTTTGGACTTTCTGATTTGTCCTAAACATCCATTGTGTTCTTTTTTTTTTTTTTTTTTAAGGCAGAATTTTGCTTTTGTTGCCCAGGATGGAGGGCAATGGTGCAATCTTGGCTCACCACAGCCTGTCCTCCTGGGTTCCAGCGATTCTCCTGCCTTAGCCTCCCGAGTAGCTGGGATTACAGTCATGTACCACCACACCCTGCTAATTTTGTATTTTTAGTAGACACAGGGTTTCTCCATGTTGGTCAGACTGGTCTGGAACTCCCCACCTCAGGTGATCTGTCCACCTTGGCCTCCCAAAGTGTTGGGATTACAGGTGTCAGCCACCATGTCCAGCCAACATCCTCCTTTTTAAACAACCAGTCATTTTACTTTAGGACAAAAATTTACTCTAGAAGATCCTTTCTCATATAAAATCTCTTATTTATAACCTTTTTTAATCAGCAATATCACTTCACCTTTATAAGGTATATATACCTTTATACATTTTTATGTCTCTCTTATTCCCTGATTCCCTTTAACTTGTTTTATATATAGCCTTTAAGTAACCTTTAAATTAGACACAAATTATTTCCCTTTTGTTAGGAAGTTAAGGTTTGTACTGCATGCTTTGTGGGCTCTGTGAAGGGGGAGCAAATGAGGAGGTTATCTTTGTGCTGTAGAAGTCACCCCCCCTCAAGAGATTGCTCAGATTTTTTGCTAGGACTTGTTTGAATAACTGTGGGTTATGTTGAAACCCCTGAGATAGGACTATATAGGTGGTTGGTTAAAGATTTAGGTAGCTTTCACAGGAAAAATAGGGCTATTAGAGGGAAACATGAATTCAAAGGTTAGGTAAATATTAAGCAGGTACACATCTTGGAAAGTATATGTTTGCCCCAAAGGGGTGTGGCATAATTAGACATTACCAGGGACTGGTGGGAGAATGGTAATTGGTCCCTTAAGTAATACAAAGGGGTGAAAATTTTTTCTTTTCGAGGGAGGGGATACAACTTGCCCCCAGTACCTGACAGGATTTGGTGGAAAGTTGCTCAGAGAAGATTAGGATAGAATAGGCAGCTCTTTAACCCAAAAGAGAAATTTATAATTTTATTTGTCACCTCCAGAGTTGCCCTTAGCTTTGTCTTGCTGATAATGATGTCTGATTTGGAAGCCAGCTAGAGCAGAGAGCCCCTTCAGCTCAAGGCCATCAGTGGTTGAGATTCTGTCCCAGGGGCCCTTCGGCCTTCAGAGCAGCCCTGTTTCCAGTGGCTCAGCTTGTTTTACGGGGGCAAGCCATGTGGGAATTTTCCCCATTTATTTCATTGGGGCAGTTTGCTTTCCAGTGGCCTGGACTTCTGCACTGGTGCCAGTTACCTGGAGGAATGTCCTTAGGGCAAGTTGGAAGGGGCTGGGAATTGTAAAGCAGCCAACAGTTGAGCTGTCCCTGCATTTTCCTTTCTTCTTAGACTTGTTCTCCTTATTATCCTCTCAGTTATAAAAGATTGAGGAGGCTAATTTGAGGATTTTATGCGTAGGGGCCATGCTGTATTATACATGAAAATTAGATGTTTCTTTTTGAGAGTCAGAATGTCAAATTTATCCCAATGTTTTAGTATGCAACCCAGAGATGAGTCTGAAGGAAGAGACAAGGTTTTTCTTATGGTATGACTGAAAATAATGAGCTGCTGGGGCTAATGACCACTGAGAAAAAAACCACACTTTTTCTTGGAATGTCCCATCAAGGAAAATAGTTCCACTCATGTCCACTGAGGGACTCAGATGCACTTTCTTTCTTTTCTTCCTTCCTTCCTTCCTTCCTTCCTTCCTTCCTTCCTTCCTTCCTTCCTTCCTTCCTTCCTTCTTTCTTTCTTTCTTTCTTTCTTTCTTTCTTTCTTTCTCTTTCTTTTATTTTTGTGAGACGGAGTCTCACTCTGTCACCAGGCTGGTGTGCAGTGCTGCAATCTCGGCTCACTGCAACCTCCATCTCCCAGGTTCAAGCGATTCTCCTGCTTCAGCCTCCCAAGTAGCTGGGAACACAGGTGTGCACCACCACGTCCAGCTAAGTTTTGTATTTTTAGTAGAGATGGGGTTTCACCATATTGGCCAGGATGGTCTTGATCTCCTGACCTCGTCATCCACCTGCCTTGGCCTCCCAAAGTGCTGGGATTACAGGTGTGAGCCACTGCACCCAACCTCAGATGCACTTTCTATTTTTATTTTTTTTTGAGACGGAGTTTCGCTCTGTCGCCCAGGCTGGAGTGCAGTGGCCGGATCTCTGCTCACTGAAAGCTCCGCCTCCCGGGTTTACGCCGTTCTCCTGCCTCAGCCCCCCGAGTAGCTGGGACTACAGGCGCC
>NW_016813672.1:830143-833880 GCF_001698545.2 Rhinopithecus bieti
CCTCCCGAGTAGCTGGGACTACAGGTGCCCACCACCTCACCTGGCTAGTTTTTTGTTTTTTTTAGTAGAGACGGGGTTTCACCGTGTTAGCCAGGATGGTCTCGATCTCCTGACCTCGTGATCTGCCCGTCTCGGCCTCCCAAAGTGCTGGGATTACAGGCTTGAGCCACCGCACCCGGCCCAGATGCACTTTCTAAAGGGGTGTCCCACCTATTTGAAAGGACCTCTTGGTGCTGGCGCCTTATGCTAGATAGCCAGTCCAGGTACATGGTTATGCTAGGTGATCAGCTCAGATATGAGGAAAAAGGGAAAAGGAAAAACTCAGCCTGATCCCAACCCAGGAGAGGAGACGAGAAATGGGAGACTCACCATTCTGAGGCTGCTTGAGATCACCTGATTTGGGAAGGAGCAGCCAGAGCAGGAGGTCTGGCTGTCTTCACTGGAAAATTTAGAGTAAGAAACAGGGTCTGAGTCATCTAAAACTTGTGTGAATTCACTTTGAATGAGCTACTGCTGCCAGTCACATCATTCATAGGGGTTAGGGAGTTTAAACCAGAAAAGAGAGTGATATAGGAGTTTTAAAGAAATTACTTAGGCAGATAGTAAAAATAAGAAAGTCCTTGGTAAGGTTCTCCTTTTAATGAAAAGGAGTCCCCAAATTATTTTCTTTTCTAACAAAGAGCAGCCTGTAAAATTGAGCTGCAGACAAGCAAGCTGGAAGCTTGCACGGGTGAATGCTGGCAGTTGTGCCAATAGGATAAAGCTCTCTGGGACTAGGCATGATCAAAGTGGTGGCTTCATCTTCCCTTCTCTTTGCCAGCCACGTTTACAATAAGGAGCAGACAACATGGTGCCAATCAAGCAGAAAGCCCATTTGCATAATAAGAAGATTAGGGTGGGGTGGCCAGCTTCCCTGCGTGCTATGTAAATGTCACACCTGGTCAAACCAATCTGTGGGCACTGTGGAAACCAGACACTGCCTACTAAAGCCTGTCTATAAAATCCAGTTCACTCCACCGTGGGCCGGAAGTCCCACTTGAGCACCCCTCTCTCTTGCAAGGGAGAGAGCTGTCTCTTTCTTTTACTTATTAAACATCCACTCCTAAACCTACTTCTTGCATCTGCGTCCTTGATTCCCTTGGTGTGAGATGACAAATCCCAGGTATTTACTCCAGACAATGACCCCGCTTCATTTGCAGAGAGAATCTTCTTCCCTTCCAGGCAAGGCAGCCAAACCTCTTCACCCTTTGGCTTTCAGGTAACACAAGAGAGCAGACCTGGCCAGTTACCATCAGTTGCCAAAGGGATATTACAGGCTGGTTGCAGAAAGGTTGAAAAGGGAAAATAAACTTAGGTCCCTCACCCAAAGAGGTGGTGGCAGTCAGAGATTTCCACATGGACACCTTTCATTTCCACCAGAGCGCAGCCCTGGCCAGAGACTTTATGTTGTCTCCATGCTTAGACTCTATCCTCCAAGGGTCTCGAGTTGGAAAACAGAAAGGGAGAAGGCAGAGTCCCACATAGGGAGAGAGGTCTTCATATAGTCACTGTATGGGCCACCAAAATGTCTCAGGTGCAACTAACTGGGACCAGTGTCATGGGTGGTAAAGAAATTTACCAAGACAGTCATGGGTAAAGAAAGGCAGATTCATTAGAGAAAGTATGAAAATATATTGCAAGGTTGCAACAGGCAGCACAGCAGAGAGGGGGCTGTGTACAAAGAGGCAGGGGCTGGGCGGAAGTTTTATGGGGTCGTGCTGGAAGGGGCAAAGTATGAAACAAGGTGTCGCTGCTGGGGCTACGTGTGGAATGTGGTCATTGTGCCTGTAGGTTGTTTGTGATTAGCCATCTCTCTGAAAAATTGTTTATTGTTCTTCCCGACCTGACCGGAGGCCCCTTCCTCATTGTTACTTACTTAACTAATCAGAACTCAACAGAAGAGATGTAACAAATCATCACTATGTCCAGTGGTGAGCTACACAATGGAGAAAAAACAACGGGAAAAAAAAGATAGTGTATGCCATCTAGAAAATGTTGCAATTTTAATAAAATGATCAAAGAAAATTTACTGAAAAGATAACAGTTAATCAAACCCACATGTGGAGTCCAATGGAAGAATACTCCAGGCAGAGATAAGAGCAAGTGCAAAGACCCTGATGCTAGATGTCTAATGCATTTGAGGAATAGCCAGTAAGGCAGGAGTTTGGTGGACAAGTTGAAAGGTATAGAAGGTGAGGTCAGAAAAGTAAGAAGGAACTAGACTGGGAAACAGAAGAAATCAATATTAATGTCTCACAAAGTATAAGGAAGGCAAAAAAATGCACAAAGGAATATTATATACTGGAAAAATAAACAATAGAATAAGATGGTAGGCCCCATTAGCATCTTTGCACCTAAGAAGGGTGATTCAAAGTATTTGAAGCAGCAATTGACATAAATACAGAAAAAAATGTAAATAAAAAATAGTAATTGGAGATTTTAACACATCTGTCTCCGAAACTGGTAGATGAAAGAGACAAAAATAAACAAATATTAAGAATTTGAACATTATTTTAAATATATGGGTGTTAATACACACACACACAAACGCACACACACACACACTCACACACAGAAAAGGAGAAAAAGAAATCTATACTCAAAACTAAGGCACTCAGGAAATATTTACAAGAGCAGACCATATATTGAGACAAAAAGGAAGCAACAATAAAAGCAAAAACGTTAATATTATGCAGACTATTTATACTGACCATAATGCTATAAAATAATATTACAATTTAGGCGGTGCACAGTGGCTCACACCTGTAATCTCAGCACTTTAGGAGGCTGAGGTGGGGGGAATCACTTGAGGTCAGGAGTTCAAGACCAGCCTGGCCAACATGGTGAAACCCTGTCTCTACAAAAATACACACAAGCACATATTAGCCAGGCATAGTGGTGGTGTGCTCCTGTAGTCCCAGGAACTTGGGAGACTGATGCAGGAGAATCACTTGAACCCAGGAGGCAGAGGTGGCAGTGAGCCGAGATTGCACTGCTACAATCCAGCCTGGGCAACAGAGAAAGACTCCATTTCAGAAAAAAAAAAAGAAAAAAAAATTAGAAAATATTTACTAAAATATTTAATTCGAAAATAAAAACAAAATAGGACTTGAAAATTACACATTAGAAAAAACTAAATGGCGTATTTCTAAAAAGGAAAATCACATAGGAAATTTAATGTTTTAATGTTGGCGATTATGAAAACAATGTACGTTAAAATTAGGGGAATATAGCTAAAAAGAGTAAGAATTTTTTTACCCTCAAAGAACCAATTTTCACTTTTTAAGGGTGATACCACCCCTGTTGAGAATGCATATCCTAGATCTATCTCCCAATTTACAGGAATTGCAGGGCACAGAGAGACAAATTAAGCATCACCACAGGGATGCAATCAGCAAGACCAGAGAGTACTTATATGTCGTTTTTTTTTTTAATGGAAGGATAAAACAAGAACATTTTTTTAAACATTTACCCACAAGGAAATACAACTAATAAGGTGGAATAGATGGTGATAGAAACCAAACTTATTTTAATATATCTCATTTTGTAAAACTGGCTTTGCAACTATTAGTTTTAATAATTATAACTAAAATTAAATAAAAACTAATTTTCCAAATGTAAAATCAAAATAAAACAATGAAAATATAAGACAAACTATAGGAAAATTTAATTTTTTTTTTTTTTTTTTTTTTTTTTTT